>NC_035169.2:20201467-20285464 GCF_001659605.2 Manihot esculenta | reverse complement strand
GAGCAAAATGTCCCTCCTGCCCACATTTAAAGCAGGCTATAGATCCCATACGACAAACTCTTTTGTGCGGCCTTCCACATGTCATGCACACTGTACTGCCTGTGCCAGAGCTTGAGCCACTACCCATTCCCAGACTAGACTTGATCTTATTCCAGAACTTGCCCTTCCTACCTTTAAACTTTTCTCCTTTCTTGCTGCCAAAAGTTGCTGCACTGGGGTCTTAGAACCCGAAGACTGTGCCACTTGCTGCTTAACTGTTCCTTGAATAATGGCACTCGCCTCCATCTTCCTGGCGACATCCACTATAGAGTGGAAACTCTCTTTCTCTGCTGGAAGAATCAAGGAGGAATACCTGGGATGAAGTCTCATGGTATATCTCCTTGCCTTCTTCTGGTCAGTGTCATAAGCCTGACCCGCATACTGTAACAGATCCAGGAACTTGTCTGTGTATTCATCTACATTCATCTCCTCGGTCTGCCTCAACTGCTCAAATTCTATCACTTTCAGCTCCCTAGAACTGTCAGGAAAAGCCCACCCTGCAAACTCATTGGCAAACTCTCCCCATGACATGCTGTCCAACCTGGGGTCCACATAATTCTTGAACCACTCTCGAGCCTTCTTACATTTGAGTGTGAACCCTGCCATCTCAATGGCTCTGCTATCATCAGCTCCTAACTCATCGGTTATCATCTTAACCGTTCTGAGGTATTCAAATGGATCATCTCCCGTATTGAATTTAGGAGCATCCAACTTCAGGTACTCTATCATTTTCACTTTACTTCCCTCAGCTGAGCTAGGTTGCGGTGCTTGGACACCTGGGGCTACTGGTTCTAGTTCTGGTGGTGGGGAAGGTGCTGAACTTGGCTCTGGGTATGCTGTACTGGGATGGAAAGGTGTGGGTGGATACATGGGATATGATGGGTAAAAAGGAGGATAAGGCATGTAAGGCATGTAGGTAGGATATGGGGTAAAGCTAGAGTACTCTGACGTACCCCCCATCGGATACCCTGGGCCCTGCGGAAAGGGTGGATAATGGGGTGGATAATCGAACCCCGAGGCCTGAGCGCCTCCTTGAGATTCTCCCATACCCTCTTTCGACCTGCCCATACCCAGGCTTTCCTCTCTTGGCTGATCCACATCCATAGCCTCTCTCACTTCCTCTGAGCTCCCTCCTCTATCTGCTCCTCTTCTGCTCTCGTCAAAAGACCTTTTAGGGTCCCTTGACGTACCCTCCCTGCTTGCTCTCTGCGACCTCGCCCTTGGCAAAGCAGGAGGACGAGCATCTGCACCCTCATTCACTGGTGGGACTCCAGTCAATCGTGCCGATCGACGAGTCCCTCTCATCTTAACTTTCTGGAAAACAAGACATAACAGCCCACATCAGCATATAAACATCACATAACAACAATGCACATGCATACCTCATGACATTACACCTCATCATAGAGATAGGACTCAACATCCTATCCTAGTGGACATGCTTTCCTATTGTGCTTGACCTCCTATAACCTCTATGAGCCCGACACTCTCTATCTAGGTCCGACCATATGAACCTAGGGCTCTGATACCAATCTGTAACGACCCGAAAATCGGACCGCTACCGGCGCTAGGATCCAGGTCGACTTAAGGTCGCCGGAACCCGTAGCAAGCCTGCTATACTCTCTGAGTACCTGTAAAATCCCATACATGATCATACATTTTCTGTAAAGCCATAAAACTTTTCTCTGTACCAAGGCTCAACCTGTGCATGCACTATCTCTGTACTAAAAAAACCCGTACTAGAGCTTGCTCTAGACAGGTTGAACTCATACTCTGTTAAGCCTGGTTTTCACATACTGATAAAAATAGTCACAACACATAAAAAGATCATGTATACAAAAAGGATGTACAACATGGGTCAAGCACAATACCCTACACTATACAATACTAAACCATTTCTTTACCATATTACATGTCCACACTAGGCTATTACAACATTCTTTACTCTTCCTGTACCCTGCTGACTTCCCTCTGACTCTGATCCTGCAAGACTGGGGTTAAAGGAGAGGGATGAGCTATACTAGCCCAGTGAGTAGAACAAATCAAACATGTCAATAAAACATGCTCACATGGAATGCATCACATCACAAGTAAATCACATAATCTCAGACGAACTGATTCAAAATTCCCTCAATCTGTGCCCGGCCCACGAAGGAGCTCCTCAGGACTTTATTACGCACCCTAGGGTACCTTGTGCCCGGCCCTCTCAAGGCCCCTCAGGACTTTACTACGAGGGCTAATGAATCCACTATGTCTGATCCGTACAAGCATAGAATAATGCAATGCGTCACATTAGTGTCTTCTAGTGCACTCAACCTAGTACATATCATGATGCATGAAACATGCTCAAAGCAGTTACTTTCTCAATTGAAAACATTAAGTTTAGTTCCACTCACCTCTGGCTGACTCTGAGCTGACTCTGAATACTCTGAAGCAGTGCTCACTGCTGACTTCTTTGGTTCCTCTGGTCCGTTCCTACACAGATGGACTCAAATGAGGGACCAAACTAGCTCAAGAACAACGCTATAAAGCGCCCTAAAACCCCCTTAAAATATCCTAAAACAAGCCCATAAAACATGCAAAAGAAGGCTGGACAGGGCACTTTCGGCGGCGGTTCGGCGGCCGAAAGTCCCTTCCAGAGACGAAACTCAAGCACTTTCGGCGACACTTCGGCCGCCGAAAGTCCTCTCCAGAGACGAAAGTCCCTAACCTTCGGCGGCCGAAATCCCACTCCAGAGCCGAAAGTCCAAACTTTTGGGGGTAAGCTTGGGCAAGCTTAGGCAGCCGAAACCACCTCCTTAGCATGTTCGGCGGCCGAACCTTCTTTCGGCGGCCGAAACTGGATTCTCCAGTAAGGCAGAAACGTGTTCTGCTTCATGCAAACCAACCCAAACACCACTCAAACATGCAACCAACAACTTCACAACCTGCATATACTCAAGTATAGGCACCAAGGGGTCCAAAACTAACTTAAAACCCCAACAAACAACACAACTAAACACATAAGCATGCTTTGACCACAAAGTAACCAAAACCTCATCTTACCCTAAACATGCATCTCTACCCATAAACTTCATAAAACCTTCATAAAACATGAAAAGAAGTTCAGGATCTTCACTTACCTCTTACAAACAAGAAGATAAACGATCCCAACGTGGAGATATGGTGAAACTCTCCCTCAAAGTCTCCAACTTCAAAACTTTTGGTTGATTTTCTCAAAAGCTTCAAAAACAACATAAAACTCATCAAAACTTTGCAAGATTTGAAGAAAAGATGAAAATCACCCAAGAAAGAGCATGATCTCACCTCTGTCTATGAATGGAAAGAAAATCTTATCCATTCACCGACCTAGGGCCTTTTATAGGTGGCTGGCCATACCACCTTTGGCGGCCTAACGTGAAATCAAAACTCATGCATGTTCGGCGGCCGAACTTCACCTTCGGCGGCCGAACCTTGCATTTCTTCCTTGGCTCTTTTCTTTCACAAACTCATTTCCTTTTGGACTGAAAACATGAAAACACCTTTACAACCATAAAGCGTACCCTTCTAGCGGATTCCGACATTCGAGATTCCACCTGAAAGTAGAATTCCGATGCCGGACTCCAGCCGGGTATTACACTCACCTACGTCGAGCGATCATTTAATTTTCTTCAGACCGCATGCGAAAAAGGGCTGCGGAAGGACTGAGTCGATTCATGTCGGGTCCTTGGGCTCAAACGTGACTCGACCCTCTGAACATTTAGCGGCCCACGTCTGGGCTGATGGGCAGCCTTGCCTAAAATCGGTTTGAGGGTTGGGGTCTGATCTATTCTTGTGGATCCTGTCTCGGCCCAAGAAGGGGAGTGAGAGGGCCAACGGTTATCAGATGATTTTTTGTTTCTTCTATTTTTATAATTTATTTTCTTTAGCATTTATATTGATTTTGGTAGTTGATTTGGATTATTGCGATTTTTCATTTAAATCTATTAACTAAATTTTATTTTTAACTTTGTTGATATAGGATTTGAAAGTAAAAAATTTGACCATGTAAACTAGAACAAATCGAATTATTTTTATTTGATTTAATTCAGTTATACATACAATTTAATTTAAATTTAATTTTTAATTAAATTTCATTTTTTAATTTTTTTTAAATCCATTTTGATTTTAAACTAAACTATCTATTACAATATTTATAGCTCTATAGGAGTAAACCTTCAAGTGGAAAGGGTTAGAGCACCAGCTATAGAATCCAAACCTATTTTGAGACCCACTTTTCAAGAAGGAACTTCAAAGAGATGGCTGTTGTAAAAAGTTTGACCCTTCTTGCTATAAACGATCCTACCACCCTTTGTTTGCTTTCTACTGCTTTCTTGATTACTCCTTTCTTGATTACTCTTCGCTTGACCTTTTTACATTCTCGACTACTAATACTAGCCTAGCAAAGTCATTAATATATAAAGCTGTGATGTATAATTTGATGGAATCATTTAATTTGTCCTCAAATCTTATGCATCTCTCTCTTTCTGCGGAGATGATGACATCAACATATTTACTACATTTGATGAATTCTCTCTCGTGCTCTATTATTCTCATGCCTCTTTAGGTAGATAGGACTCCTTCTCATCTCTTATATCTAGTCGTATGAGATATGTGCTTCTTTGAACTTCTTCATGAAATACTCGTAAGTAATTTCTTTTAGCGCTTCCATGTGATTGATAATGGATTTCCAGCATTAGTAGGCTTTAGCTTATTGAAGAGACAAAAACATCCTTTAGTCCTCTTTAGCTCATCTTCTACTACCGCTTAGTCATCCTCTTTCTTAGTTGCTAAATAAATAGACCACACCTTTTAAGTTTTCAATTGATGCTTTTGATGGTTCTTACACCTTTTATTTGTTTTAGCATCTTTGCCAACTAATTGAACTCAAGCTACCCCTCTGGAGTGCTCCTATTGAGAGTTAGAGTTGATCTCTACTATACTCTTATGCATTTTGAGGGTAATGGCTTTTTGCTCCTCATTATCTTCTCATTGAGACCATTCTATTTGGTTACCTACTTTGGATGAGTAAAACGTTATATTTTATAGAATAATTATATATCATTTTATGTCACTATATTCTTAGTCATCATTTATGTCACTATATTTCTTAGATTTGATGACTATTGAGTCTCGGAGACCCAAGAACAGTTAAGCCTATATAGGGAGGCCGGACCGTAGCCTAGTCAAAACCCGCTATGCGGGTCCACCCACTAGGGCGTGGCCCTGACCTCGAACAAATAGGCTAGACAGAATAAGGCTCAGGTCCATCATAGGGAGATACAGCTCAACTGATTTGATGAGTTAGGGGGCAACAGATCCCTACACATATGGGATCGTGTCCACATGGTGCTGGAGGGAAATTAAATGGACGCCTGACAATGGAAAATGGCACAGTACATCCGTACGTATGACTTCGTATGATAATGACAGAGTGTATCAGTGCAGGATAGCGGTTATGCATCTCTAGAGGACAAAAAGAAAAATGATAAAAGAAAGAAGGCATGAGCCAATCAGACCAAGTTCACAAATACACACCTTGAGCCTACCCTTTACTGGATCTCAGGACATCAATTGGCGTCATCTGTGGAAAAGAAAGAGATCTTTTCATCACTGGAGTTCTCATCCTCACCATACCCACTGAGATCTGCATGGCCAATAACGGTGAAAACCATATCGAAAACTCCCCAAACGATCTGAGCTCTGCTCAGGAAGGACCATAGTTCTCATTTTTCAGCCTTACCACCCTACTGAATTAACCATCCGTGTTGTTCAATCCTTCACCAAGCTCAGCAGGGACCATGCCTCAAATCACCCTATCTGACCATGAGCTACAAAATATGGCTCTCCAACTCCAAAATATTGCTCATTGGCGAGGGCATATGTTGCAACAAAGGGGACTCAGTACCCCATTCAGCATACCACCAGTGACTGAAAGGTTCAACATCAATGAGCCTCAACTCATACTAAACCACCTAACCCTTCAGCAAAGTAGCAGGAGGACGGGTGATGGAAACAGAAGCTAACATAAGGAATGAGTTTGTGGCGAAAGCGAGAGGCCAAGTAGTAAGAGAGCTTATTGAGAATGATGAGGCTAAAAGCTATTCTTCTAAACTAGCAAAAAGGTCAAAAAGTGAAGAGTTTGAGAGAAACTGCCGCCTGGAGAAAAGGCCAAGGAGAGAAGAGGTAGATGTAGATCAAAAGCTAGAGAGGCTAAAGGAGTAATTGCTAGTAGATTTGGGTGCACGAGACAACAACAGCCCCCTATTACTAACCTCATTCCCATTTGTGAGATTGGTACAGTAGGAAACCATCCCCAAAAAATTCATGATGCCGACAATGGTTGCGTATGATGGCACATGAAACCCTTGGGAGCACGTCTTGAACTATAAGACATTCATGGAGCTGCAGATCCACTTAGATGCTTTAATGTACAAAGTTTTTCCCACCACCCTTACTAGGCCAACTCGAGCATGGTTCAACAGTCTAGAGGTTGGGAGTATTAAAAGCTTTATGAATCTAACTAGTGTGTTTATCAGCTGGTTCATTGTCGAGGTCCCAGCTGAAAGGAAAATAAGCTACCTAAAAATAATTCGACAGAGGGGAACAAATCTCTGAGGGAATATGTGGCTAGGTTCAACTCGAAGGCTCTACAAATTCCCGAGCTTGATGAAGTCAGAGCAGTAGAAGCCATGTAGAAGGGTATTGCCTCCCTAGAGTTTTTTAGATCGATGTGCAAAAAGCCGCCCACCACCTTGGCAGAGCTAATGAAGAGAGTACAATAATATATAAGGTAAGATGATGCCTTGACCACTAGCAAATTCGCCAAGGAAGCATGAGACAAAGGAAAGACACAGGAGGATAAGCAGCTAGACAGGCAGGAAAGGAGGCAAGATCAGGGGCCTAAAGCATTAAACAGATATCGGTGGGAGAGGAAGGAACAGAGACACCTATCAACCCCATATTCCCGAGGTAGTCACTCCCTTAAAGAAAGCCAAAGTGCTCGTTGCAGTCCAAGATAAGAACTTCATATAGTGGCCTAAGCTGATGAAGGCAGAAGCAAACAGAAGGGACCTGGATAAGTACTGCCAGTATCACCAGACTCATGGCACGGTACAAATGATTGTTACTAGCTAATAAATAAGATAAAGAGGCTCATTAAGAGAGGACACCTCCGAAACTTTGTGAAAAAACTGAAAGGCCAGAGACCATAGCAGAATGTAGCAGGGAAAAGGCCCCCGAGACTAGTAGGGAGATCAGTGAATGACGACTGCAGTGGGACAATCAACATGATTGTAGAAGGGACCGGAGGCCGTATGAGTAGAAGAGGGAAGAAGAGAAGTAGGAATGAGGAGGGAAGCAGCGCCGAAGTAATGCAAATTGTGGAACATTCTCCAATGACCATCTCTTTTTCTCCGGAGGATGCCCAGGCGGTGCAGATGTCTCATGATGATGCTTTGGTCATAAAGGCTGTCATCCACAACTTCAGGGTCTGAAAAGTTTTAATAGATGATGGCAGCAACGTGAACCTACTATCCTACCAGATCTTCTGGCATATAAACATAACCGAGGAATAGCTGATTACGGGCTTCAGTCAAAGGGATAGGGGGGACTTCAGTGGCAGTAGAACGAAAAGTAAAAGTGGTCATCACCCTAGGAGAACCACCTCTATCCCAAACTCACTATGCAATGTTCTTCGTGGTGAAGCTACCCCTGAACTACAATGCTATCTTGGGAAGGCCAATGTTGTACGACTTTGAAACAGTGACCAGCATCCGATATCTGACCATGAAGTTTTTGACAGAAGCAGGAGTAAGAGTAGTCCGGGAAAGACAGGAGGAGGTTAGAGCCAAGCACCTAGCCAAAAGAGGTAAACCCAGAAGTCATTGAGGTCCAATATGAGAAGAAAGAGGCCAGGACTGAACTAGTAGATAAACTGGAGACCTTCCCATGTCCAAGGAAGAAAGTGACAATGTCTTCAACATCAACTCAGATCTTGAAAAGGACCAAAAGAGGTCGCGATGGCCCTAATCAAAAGACATGCCTCAAGCTTCGCCTGGAAGCCCTCAGACATGCCGGAGATTGATCCTGAGGTGATGATCCACAAACTGAACATTCTCCTTAAGGCCAAGCCGATGAAGTAGAAAAAAAGAGTATTTGGGAAGGAGAAGCAACAAGCCACGAGAGAAGAGGTGCAGAAGCTAAAAGAGACCAGATTTATTAGGGAAGTAATGTACCCACATTGGTTAGCCAACCCTGTGTTAGTAAAGAAGGCTAATGAGGAATATAGAATGTATATAGACTTCACCGATTTAAATTAGGCCTGCCCTAAAGATTGTTATTCCCTCCCATATATTAATAAAATAATTGACTCTACGACTAGATTTATTTACTTATCGTTCCTAGATGCTATGTCAGGATATCACCAAATCTCTATGGGCAGGTCAGACGAAGAGAAGTCCTCCTTCATAACTGAGAGTGAGACATACTACTACAAGACTATGCCTTTCGAGTTGAAAAATGCGGGGGCAACGTATCAGAGGTTGATGAATAAGATCTTTAAGGATCAGATAGGGAGAAATGTAGAAGTCTATGTCGACAAAATGGTAGTTAAAAGCCAGATCTTCTAGTAACATTTGGCCGACTTGAAAGAGGTTTTTAGGGTGTTACAACAATACAGGATGAGGTTGAACCCGGCAAAATGTGCTTTCTTCATTAGAGGAGAAAAATTTTTAGGCTACATGGTTAGTGGAAGGGGCATAGAGCCAAACCTAGAGAAAGTAGAGGCTATATTAACAATGTTTACGCCAACTTTTAGCTCTGCAGAGTCCTTGTACTCTCGCAAATCCTCCTCACAAGCCTACTTGACCGTATTCTCTGCAGCTCAGGCATCCCTTAATAACGCAGAACACCTCTCTTCTAGAGCACTAACCTCTTGATGGAGTTGTTGTAGCTGAAGACAAGACTCCTTCACTACTGAAGCCATGCCTTTCAGGTCTGACTCGCGGTTGTCAAAGCCGGTCAAAAATAACCTTTCTGGTTATCAACAATCTTACAACTATAGATAGTGGTGAAAGGATCGAATCCACAGGGAATTGAAAACTTACCTATCTTTTTTATCAAAACCAAGAAAATAAACTGAAAGCAAAGAAACTGAAAGTAAATTAAACTGGAAGCAAATTAAAAGTAACTGCAAGTGACTCGCGGTTGTCGAAGCCGGTCAAAAATAACATTTTCGATTATCAACAATATTACTACTGCAGATAGTGGTAAAGGATTGAATCTACAGAGAATTGAAAACTTATCTATTTTTCTCAACAAGATCAAGAGACTTAACCGAATGAGAAACTGAAAGCAATTATCTGAAAGCGGAATAAAAGAAAAGTGCAATAAAAGTAAAAAAGCGGGGGTTTGAGATTGATTTGATTAAACAACTACTGAAAGCAATTGAATAGTGAATAATTAAAATAAAGATAAATCAAATATGAGAAAGGTCTAGTTGAAGAGTTGGATCCACTTCAGTTGTTTGGATTGATCATTAAAGCTTATGTTCTTTTGATTGATTCAATAGATTAGTTATAGGGATGGAAAACGCTTCTCACCACTATGTGTCTCCTTATGATTAAAGCAATTAGAGAACGTCCTCTAATTAATTACTAATTAACAAATTGCCAAGGAACGTCCTTGGGCCTTAGGCATCAAACAATTGTTAATTGCATGAAGAAATAGAGAGATCCAATCCTAGCTACTCAAACGCATTAGATGTTGCTAGATCACACAATTTCCTTAGTTTTACACCAAGTGTTCTTATGTTTGAACAATTCCAGCAATTACGGACTTAAAATTATCCAAACCAACAGTATATTACCTTGCAATTAAGAATCAAGTGGCCAATTTGATCAAAACACAAAGCAATAATAGAATCAAGCATGAAATTGCATGAATATTGAACTAATCAAAGACAAACAGTTTATGTTCAGATCTCACAATCCATTAAATAACTTTAGTTTCAACCAATCTTCAACTAGATAAAAAGGTTTCAGCCACTCATGGCTGAACCAAAATAGAAAATAAAAGAAAAGAACAAAAGATGAAGAAGAACCGAAGATGGAGAGCCTTGTGGAGATGGTGGCCGAATCTTGGAAGAGAGGAGTCCTTGGTGCCGGCCACTTAAGGAGGCTTTTATATGGGATTTAAGATGCTGCCTAGGTCTTTTTGCTTGCTGCCCAAGTTTCTTCAAGTGGCTGCCCAAGTGCTGTCCACGTTTGCTTGCACAAGTTGTGCCGCCCATGCACATGTGAAGTGGGGGAGGCGTGTGCTTGGTCTTCAAAAGCAAGGAGTGGGGTCCTTGCTCTTACTTGCTACCTGTAACGACCCGAAAATCGGACCGCTACCGGCGCTAGGATCCAGATCGGCTTAAGGCCGCCGGGACCCGTAGCAAGCCAAACATTCATCCTGTGAACCTGTTTAATCCCATACATGATCAACAACATACATAAAAATTTTAAACTTTTCTTTCATTCATTCACCAAACTCAACCTGTGCATGCACTATACATAATCATAATCATCAACCCACACTGGAGTCCTCAACAAATGCTCCAATGGGGTAACATACATACATTAAGTTTGGTTTTCAATAATCATCATTAAACATTAAGATCATGTACTAGAAAGGGATTAATATAATACTATGGTCAAGCACAACTCTAAACTTCCATAAACATTATTACGTAACATTTCTATATCATACTTTTACATTACAACATATTCATGTCCACATCTAGTTATATTACATAACACATGACTCTACTCCTGCTGACCTCCTGGTCTACCCTGTACCTGCAAACATGGGGGTTAAGGGAGAGGGGTGAGCTATAAAGCCCAGTGAGCAGAATAATTAAACATTCAATTTAAATTTCATGCTTTCATGAAATGCAACATATCACAAACAATTCACATCAAGGATGAACTTGTCACCAATAGCCCACTACTCATTCCAATAGTGCCAGGGGCGTAGACTGGGCCTCACTGGTCTTTCTCTTACATTACATGCATAACATAACATTCTAATATGCCAGGGGCATAGAATGGGCCTCACTGGTCTTTCTCTTACATAGTGCCAGGGGCGTAGAATGGGCCTCACTGGTCTTCCATACCGTATCACATCATATCATAACGTAGTGCGGCTAAAGGATCATCCAACATTCATCCACATCAACAACATATTATGCAATGCAACATATTCGTGAATTCTAATGCAAGCACCCTAGTATATCTCATGGCATTCATGATGCGTGTATCATGCTCAGAATTTATTTATTATTTACTTTAAAACATAAAGAGTTATTCCACTCACCTCTGGCTGAAGCTCTAACAGACTCAGAAGCAGCTGAACTCACTGCTGAGGTTCTCGGTTCCTCGGGTCCGAACCTACACAGGTGGACTCAAATGAGGGACCTAACATACATAAACATGACTCTAAAATACTCCCCAAAAACCCCCTAAAACACCTTAAAACAATCACATAAATCATGCAAAGGAGGACGGAACAGGGCACTTTCGGCGGCCAAAAGGCCCTCTAGAGCCGAAAGTCATGCACCTTCGACGGCACTTTCGGCGGCCGAAGGTTCCCTCCAGAGACGAAACTCATGCATGTTCGGCGGCACCTTCGGCAGTCGAAACTCCCTTCCAGAGCCGAAAGTCCACTTTCGGGGGCAAGGTTCGGCAGTCGATACATGCTACCAAAGGCAGGTTCGGCGGCCGAAAGAGCCTTTGGCTGCCGAACCTGAGTTCTTCTCAAAGGGCAGAAACTCAGCTCAACATGCATAAACACCTCCCAACTCATTCAATCATGTATTTTCCTATTCTACAACATGCATACTCAAGCATACAAGCTCCTAGGGGCTTCAAACTATCCTAAACCCCATCTACAACACATCAAACATGCATATCCAACATACATTGTTCATAAACGCACAGTAAACCCATAAACTCCACATAAACCTACACATGCATTTCTACCCCAAGAAACTTCATAAAACTTACTTAAAACATTAAAGGAACTATGGATATACTCTTACCTCTTGAAGAACGAGAGGAGAGACGATCCAACTTGGAGATGGGAGAGATCTCAACTCTTTGGTCTCCAAGCTTCCAAAACTCGCTCTTTTGCTCAAATATCTTCAAATCAACATAAAGCTTGTTAAAACATGAAAGATCGAAGGAAAAACATCTAAAATGAACCATGGGAGAGCAAGAACTCACCGTGGCCGAAAATGGGGAGAAAACTCGCCCGTTTCGGCCATGGAGCTCTTATATAGGGGCTGGCAGACCACCTTTCGGCAGCCTAAAGTGCCTCCAAAACTCATGCAAGTTCGGCGGCCGAACATGAGGTTCGGCGGCCGAACCTTTGAAACTTTTGGAAGCCTAACTTGCCCCCCTAAACCATCCCACGTTCGGCGGCTGAACTTGAGGTTCGACGGCTGAACTTGAGGTTCGGCGGCCGAACCTGGAAATGTCTCCTTGGTCTTTTCTTTTAAAACTCAATTTCCTTTTTGCTTAATACCATATGATACATTAAAACATTTTATAAAAACATGATTTTACCCTTCTAGAGGTTTCCGACATCCGAGATTCCACCGGACGGTAGGAATTCCGATACCGGAGTCTAGCCGAGTATTACATTCTTCCCCCCTTAAGAACATTCGTCCCCGAATGTTCATCAAACAAACACATGGCATAGCATAAAACATAAACATTCATATAAAGCACATAAAACTCACCTTAGAAGAGATGAGGATATTGCTGGAGCATAGACTCTCGTGTCTCCTAGGTACACTCTTCGATGTTGTGGTGATTCCAAAGGACTTTCACCATCGGGATCTCCTTATTTCTCAACATTCTAATCTGAGTGTCAAGAATCCATACTGGCTGTTCAACATAAATGAGATCCTCTTGGATCTCCATATCAGGCTTGTAACAGCCCGGAAACTGAACTGCCACCGGCACTAGGATCCAGATCGACTTAAGGTCGCCGGGACCCGTAGTAAGCCTGCTATCCTGTCTGTATACCTGTGAAATCCCATACATGATCATACATTTTCTGTAAAAACATAAAACTTTTCTTCATTCCAAGGCTTAACCTGTGCATGCACTCTTTCTGTTCTCTACTAATCCCTACTAGAGCTCCTCATGGCTCTAGGCGGATCAAACTCATCATGTTAAGCCTGGTTTTGCTCATAAACATACAACACTAAAGAAACATACATAAACTGATCATGTGACTCCACAAAGGGATTACAACTCTTATAAGTCAAGCACTATTCTATACACTGTCCATATACACTATCTCTATACATTTACATGTCCACACTAACTATTACACCACTCTGTACTCTTCCTGTACCCTGCTGAGTTCTCTCTGACCTCTGAACCTGCACAACTGGAGTTAGGGGAGAGGGATGAGCTACTATAGCCCAGTGAGTAGAATAGTAAGAAAAACACAGGTGCTAAAACATGCTCTCATGTAATGCAACACATAATCACATCACCTCGGCCGGACGGATCAAAACTCCCTCTATCTCATCTGGGGTACCGGAGTACCATGTGCCTGGTCCCCGTAGGGCTGTTCCAGGTCTTGCCTCTGAGGGCTAATGAATCCTCACGAAGTCCGTGCCGTCTCACATAAGCAATGTACAAGGAGCCATGCCAAGTACAAGGATACATGCAATGCGTCATAGTTGTGTACTCTAATGCACTCACCCTATTGCATAGTCATGATGCATGAAGCATGATAAAATATTCAGTTGTCATATTAAAACAAGTTAAGTTCCACTCACCTTTACTTATCTCTGAACGGACTCTGCGACACTGGACTCACTGCTGACTTCCCTGATTCCTCTGGTCCGTACCTACACAGGTGGACTCAAATGAGGGACCAAACTCACTCAAGAACATCTCTAAGAAACTCCCCAAAACCCCTCTAAACAAACCGAAAACCATCACATAAAACATGCAAAAGAAAGCTGGACAGGGCACTTTCGGCGGCAGGTTCGGCGGCCGAAACCCCACTCCAGAGACGAAACTCATGCATGTTCGGCGGCACCTTCGGCGGCCGAAGGTCTCGTCCAGAGACGAAACTCACACACTTTCGGCGGCCGAACTCCCTCTTTTGGCGGCCGAAAGTCTCTATCTAAACCGAAAGCCTAGCTTTCGGGGGCAACCTTTGGCAGCCGAAACTGCCTCCACAAGGGGTTCGGCGGCCGAACCTTCCTTCGGCGGCCGAACCTGGTTTTTGCCCGAAGGGCAGAACCCTGCTCTGTTTCATGCAAACTGTGCCCAAAAACCTACAAACATGCATATCAACTACTCCCAACGAGCATAGACACATATATATGCACAAGGGGTCTAAAACTACCCTAAAACCCCAAACAAACATAGCACATAACACTTAAACATGTTTGAACACCACAAATCACCAAAAACCTCACTTTAACCTAAACATGCATACTACCCATACAAACTTCATAAAACCTTTCAAAATCATCAAAGAAGCTCAGGATCTTCACTTACCTCTTACACCACTTGAGGATGAAGGATCCTAACGTGGAGATATGAAGAAAAGCTCTTCCAAAGCTCCAAGCTTCAAAACTTGGTTCTTTTGCTCAAAACCTTCATAAGTCACCAAAACTCTTAAAACTCTTGAAAGATTTGATGAAAATCATGGAAAACATGAAAGTCAACGTGGGAGAGGCTGAAACTCACCTCTGGCTGCAAGTGGAGGAGAAATAACCTCCTTCCACCGACCCTTGGCCCTTTTATAGGTGGCTGGCCAGACCACCTTCGGCAGCCGAACGTGAAGCCGCAATCATGCAATGTTCGGCGGCCGAAAGTGACCTTCGGCGGCCGAACCTTTGCATTTCTCCCTTGTTGCTTTTCTTTTTCAAAACTCAATGCTTTTAACACGTCAAAACATGAAAACAAGTGAAACGACCTTGGAAAACATATGTATTACCCTTCTCGAGGGTTCCGACACCCGAGATTCCACCGGACTACAGGAATTCCGATGCCGGACTCGAGCCGGGTATTACATTCTCCCCCCCTTAAGAACATTCATCCCCGAATGTCCCTAACACAACATAAACACATAGAAAAGGGGAAAAACTAACCTTAAAACAGATATGGGTATTGCTGGAGCATGGACTCCCGAGTCTCCCAAGTGCAATCTTCTAGGTTGTGGTGGTTCCACAGAACTTTCACCATTGGTATCTCCTTGTTTCTCAGCTTTCTGATCTGGGTGTCAAGGATCCGCACGGGCTGCTCTATATAGGTGAGATCACTTAAGATTTCCACCTCAGGTTCACTAAGAACCTTCTCTGGATCTGACACAAACTTCCGCAACATAGAAATATGGAATACCGGGTGAATTCTTTCCATAGAAGCCGGTAAATCTAGCTTATACGACACAGGTCTGATCTTCTGCAAGATCTCAAAGGGACCAATGTACCGTGGGGCCAGTTTACCCTTCTTTCCAAACCGAACCACTCCCTTCATCGGAGACACCTTAAGCAATACCATATCCCCCTCCTGGAACTCTATCTGCTTCCTACGGATGTCTGCATAGCTTTTCTGTCTGCTTACAGCTGTTCTGATCCTCTCTCGATGATAGGCACTAACTTGCTGGTTATCTCAACTAACTCTGGCCCTGCAAGAGTTTTCTCTCCTACCTCTTCCCAGCAAACAGGTGTTCGACACTTCCTCCCATACAGAGCTTCATAAGGAGCCATCCCTATGCTAGCATGATGGCTGTTGTTGTAGGCAAACTCCACCAGAGGTAGATGCTGCCTCCAAGAACCGCCAAAGTCTAACACACACATTCTCAGCATATCTTCAATGGTCTGGATGGTTCTCTCTGACTGACCGTCTGTCTGTGGATGGAAAGCAGTGTTGAAATCCAACCTTGTGCCCATTTCCTTTTGCAGACTCCGCCAAAACCTGGAGGTGAACTGAGGTCCTCGATCTGATACGATCGACACTGGAACTCCATGCAACCTTACTATCTCATC
Source organism: Manihot esculenta (assembly GCF_001659605.2). NCBI lineage: Eukaryota > Viridiplantae > Streptophyta > Magnoliopsida > Malpighiales > Euphorbiaceae > Manihot > Manihot esculenta. The sequence continues at coordinate 20,269,341 of NC_035169.2, read as the reverse complement.
TACATACACCTGCGCCAACTTGTCCACAGAGTAGTTACTCCTAACTGGAATGAAGTGAGCAGATTTAATGAGTCTATCCACAATCACCCATATGGAGTCTAGTCTGTTAGACGTCGCCGGTAACCCCACTACAAAATCCATAGCTAGGTTCTCCCATTTCCATTCTGGAATCGGCAGTGGGTTAAGCATTCCAGCCGGCTTCTGGTGCTCTAGCTTCACCCTTTGACATGTCTCGCAGGCTGACACGAACTGTGCCACTTCTCTCTTCATTGCTGGCCACCAATACACCCTTCGCAGATCTTGATACATCTTGGTGGCTCCCGGGTGAATGCTATACCGCGTATTATGAGCTTCCCTCATAATGTCTGCTTTCAAACTGCTATCATCTGGTACACATAACCTCTTACCGTGCCGAAGAATCCCCTCACCGTCAAATCGGAACTCTGCACTGTGGCCAGACTGAACAGTCCTGGCAATCTTCACTAACTCGGGGTCTTCGTGCTGTTTCAGAGCCACTTGCTCTAGAAACACTGGTGTCACTCTCATCTGTGCGAGCAAAGCACCTGTACCAGATAACTGCAACTGTAACCCTTCTTCCACGAGCTTGTAGAAATCCTTCACCACCGGTCTTCTCTCTACTGCAATGTGGGATAAACTGCCAAGTGACTTCCGGCTTAAGGCATCAGCTACAACATTAGCCTTGCCCGGATGATACTGGATCTTACAATCGTAATCACTGAGCAATTCTACCCACCGTCTCTGCCTCAAGTTTAACTCTCTCTGACTTAAGATGTGCTGCAGGCTCTTATGATCCGTATAGATCTCACATTTTACCCCATAGAGGTAATGCCTCCACATCTTAAGTGCAAAGATAACAGCTTCCATCTCAAGATCGTGTGTCGGGTAATTCAGCTCGTGCTTCTTCAGCTGTCTAGAAGCATAAGCTATCACTCGGTCATTTTGCATCAACACACAACCTAATCCCACTCGGGATGCATCACAGAACACTGTGAAATCTTCATCACTGATCGGCAGAGCTAACACCGGTGCTGAAGTCAACCGTCTCTTCAACTCTGCAAAACTCTCCTCACATTCCTCTGACCACACAAACTTCTGATTCTTTCTGGTCAGTCTGGTCATAAGAGCAGCTATCTTCGAGAAGTCCTGAACAAACCTCCGATAGTAGCCTGCCAAACCCAAAAAACTCTTGATCTCTGTCACTGTAGTGGGTGTAGGCCAGTTGGCTACTGCCTCTACCTTTTTGGGATCAACTGCTATACCTTCCTCTGATACAACATGTCCTAAAAAGGAAATGCTCCTTAGCCAGAACTCGCACTTGGAGAACTTGGCATACAAGCCATGCTCTCTCAAGGTTTGCAGCACTATCCGCAGATGCTGGGCATGGTCCTCTGCATTCCTGGAGTACACCAAGATATCATCAATAAAGACGATCACAAAACGATCCAAGTACTCCCTGAAAACCCTGTTCATGAGATCCATGAATGCTGCAGGGGCGTTAGTCAACCCGAACGGCATCACAAGGAACTCATAATGCCCATATCTGGTTCTGAAAGCAGTCTTGGATACATCTCCTTCCCTGATCTTCAACTGGTGGTATCCGGATCTCAGATCTATTTTAGAAAAACAACCTGCTCCTGCCAGCTGGTCGAATAGATCATCGATCCTGGGTAACGGATACTTATTTTTGATAGTGACTTTGTTCAACTGTCTGTAGTCGACACAAAGTCTCAGAGGTCCATCCTTCTTTCTGACAAATAATACTGGAGCACCCCAGGGTGAGGTACTCGGGCGGATGAAACCCTTAGCTACCAAATCCTGTAACTGCTCTTTCAACTCTCGCAACTCTGCTGGTGCCATCCTGTAGGGAGGAATAGAGATCGGTTTGGCATTGGGCATCAACTCAATCTCGAACTCTATTTCCCTATCCGGTGGCAGTCCTGGAAGCTCTTCAGGAAACAAATCGGGGAAGTCTCTAACAACTGGTACTGAGGATGGTTCCCTAACCTGACTGTCTAGCTCTCTCACAGAAGCTAGGAACCCCTGACACCCCTTCCTTAACATCCTACGAGCCTGGAGGGCTGATATCAAACCCCTAGGTGTCCCTCTCCTGTCTCCTCTGAAGACACACTCTGACCCATCCTGGTCTCTAACACTGACTACCTTGTCTCTACAGTTCAGGGTAGCATCATACGTAGATAACCAGTCCATCCCTAGAATGACATCAAAATCTGTCAACTCTAGAACCACCAGGTCAGCTGGAAGGTATCTACCCTCTATGCACACTGGACTGAACCGACAGACTGACTCTGCCAAAGATGGATCACATTTGGGTCCACTGACCCATAGAGGACACTCTAACTCAGACACCATCAGACCCAACCTCTCTGCAGCTCTAGAAGAAATGAAAGAGTGAGAAGCACCGGGGTCCATTAAAGCATACACCTCAGAACACCCAATGATGAGATTACCTGACACCACCGTGTTCGACGTGTCTGCCTCCTGCTGAGTCAGGGTGAAAATCCGTGCTGGGGCTGACGGACCTGCACCTCGGGAACCCATCCCTGATGAAGAGGCTGCCCCTCTTCCTCTTCCTCTGCCACTGCTTGGTGGTATGGCTGAAGCTACTGGCTGTACTACACTGCCCGTACTCATCTGCTGGGATGGTGCAACTAAAGTCGCCTGAGGACATTCTCGTGCATAATGTCCCTCCTGCCCACATCTATAGTAGGCGGTGGATCCCAACTGACAAGCTCCTCTATGCTGTTTGCCACACCTCTTGCACACTGGAAAATCTGCGCCAGAACTGGAGCCACTACTCATGCCCAGACCCGACTTAAGCCTGTTCCAGAACTTGCCTCTCTTTCCTCTGAATTTCTCCCATCTCTTCTTACTTGCACTTGCTGTACTCTGTGAGGAGGAACCGGGTTTAACACCAGACGACTGTGCCTTGACTACACCTTGACTTATGGCACTGGCCTCCATCTTTCTAGCAGCATCCACAATAGAGTGGAAACTTTCCTTCTCCGCATGAAGAATCAAAGAGAAATACCTGGGATGAAGCCTTGTGGCATATCTCTTTGCCTTCTTCTGATCTGTATCACATGCCTGACCGACATATGGCAACAATTCCAGGAACTTATCTGTATATTCATCAACACTCATCTCCTCCGTCTGTCTCAACTGCTCAAACTCCACAACCTTTAGTTCCCTGGAACTGTCAGGAAAAGCCCATCCAGCAAATTCGTTGGCGAACTCTTCCCATGTCATACTCTCAAGTCTCGGGTCCACATAGTTCTTGAACCATTCTCTAGCTTTCTTGCACTTTAAAGTGAACCCTGCCATCTCAATCACTCTACCATCATCTGCTCCCAACTCACTTGTTATCATTCTGACTGCACTGAGATACTCAAAGGGATCATCTCCTGTATTGAATTTAGGAGCATCCAACTTTAAGTACTCGGTCATCTTCACCTTACTTCCCCCTGAAGAACTGGGTTGCTGTGCTTCCACAACAGGGGCTACTGGTTCAGGAGGTGGTGGTGGAGGCACCGGTTCCCTCACTACAGGCTGTACTGGACTTGGATGAACAGGTGGGGGTGGATACATGTGAGATGGTGGATAAAAGGAAGGATAGGGCATATATGGCATGTAGGGTGGATATGGGGCAAAGCTGGAGTAATCCGACGTGCCTCCCATCGGATACTCTGGGCCCTGAGGAAAGGGTGGATAGCCAAACCCCGAGGCCTGCATGCCTCCCTGGGACTCCCCCATACCTTCTTCTGACCTTCCTACACCCATGCTTACATCTCTACTCTGATCCTCTTCCATCACACCTCTTTCTTCTACTGACCTTCCCCCTCTGCTTACTCCTCTCCTGCTCTCGTCAGAAGACCTTCTCGGGTCTCGTGACGTTCCTTCCCTGCTTGACCTGTGAGATCTTGCCCTTGGCAAGGCAGGTGGACGAGCAGCTGTACCCTCACTTATAGGTGGGACTCCAGTCAATCTCGCGGATCGACGAGTTCCTCGCATCTTCACTCTCTGGAAAACAACAAATCACATAACACATCAGCAACACATCAAAAACATGCACATGCAGAACTCATGGCATTGCACATCAGCATAACATCCTATCCTCGTGGACATGTTTTTCCTATGGTGCTTGACCTGATAAACCTCTCTATGAGCCCAACTCTCTCTCATAGGTCCGACCATGTGAACCTAGGGCTCTGATACCAATCTGTAACAGCCCGGAAACCGAACTGCCACCGGCACTAGGATCCAGATCGACTTAAGGTCGCCGGGACCCGTAGTAAGCCTGCTATCCTGTCTGTATACCTGTGAAATCCCATACATGATCATACATTTTCTGTAAAAACATAAAACTTTTCTTCATTCCAAGGCTTAACCTGTGCATGCACTCTTTCTGTTCTCTACTAATCCCTACTAGAGCTCCTCATGGCTCTAGGCGGATCAAACTCATCATGTTAAGCCTGGTTTTGCTCATAAACATACAACACTAAAGAAACATACATAAACTGATCATGTGACTCCACAAAGGGATTACAACTCTTATAAGTCAAGCACTATTCTATACACTGTCCATATACACTATCTCTATACATTTACATGTCCACACTAACTATTACACCACTCTGTACTCTTCCTGTACCCTGCTGAGTTCTCTCTGACCTCTGAACCTGCACAACTGGAGTTAGGGGAGAGGGATGAGCTACTATAGCCCAGTGAGTAGAATAGTAAGAAAAACACAGGTGCTAAAACATGCTCTCATGTAATGCAACACATAATCACATCACCTCGGCCGGACGAATCAAAACTCCCTCTATCTCATCTGGGGTACCGGAGTACCATGTGCCTAGTCCTCGTAGGGCTGTTCCAGGTCTTTGTGCCTGGTCCCCGTAGGGCTGTTCCAGGTCTTGCCTCTGAGGGCTAATGAATCCTCACGAAGTCCGTGCCGTCTCACATAAGCAATGTACAAGGAGCCATGCCAAGTACAAGGATACATGCAATGCGTCATAGTCGTGTACTCTAATGCACTCACCCTATTGCATAGTCATGATGCATGAAGCATGATAAAATATTCAGTTGTCATATTAAAACAAGTTAAGTTCCACTCACCTTTACTTATCTCTGAACGGACTCTGCGACACTGGACTCACTGCTGACTTCCCTGATTCCTCTGGTCCGTACCTACACAGGTGGACTCAAATGAGGGACCAAACTCACTCAAGAACATCTCTAAGAAACTCCCCAAAACCCCTCTAAACAAACCGAAAACCATCACATAAAACATGCAAAAGAAAGCTGGACAGGGCACTTTCGGCGGCAGGTTCGGCGGCCGAAACCCCACTCCAGAGATGAAACTCATGCATGTTCGGCGGCACCTTCGGCGGCCGAAGGTCTCGTCCAGAGACGAAACTCACACACTTTCGGCGGCCGAACTCCCTCTTTTGGCGGCCGAAAGTCTCTATCTAAACCGAAAGCCTAGCTTTCGGGGGCAACCTTTGGCAGCCGAAACTGCCTCCACAAGGGGTTCGGCGGCCGAACCTTCCTTCGGCGGCCGAACCTGGTTTTTGCCCGAAGGGCAGAACCCTGCTCTGTTTCATGCAAACTGTGCCCAAAAACCTACAAACATGCATATCAACTACTCCTAACGAGCATAGACACATATATATGCACAAGGGGTCTAAAACTACCCTAAAACCCCAAACAAACATAGCACATAACACTTAAACATGTTTGAACACCACAAATCACCAAAAACCTCACTTTAACCTAAACATGCATACTACCCATACAAACTTCATAAAACCTTTCAAAATCATCAAAGAAGCTCAGGATCTTCACTTACCTCTTACACCACTTGAGGATGAAGGATCCTAACGTGGAGATATGAAGAAAAGCTCTTCCAAAGCTCCAAGCTTCAAAACTTGGTTCTTTTGCTCAAAACCTTCATAAGTCACCAAAACTCTTAAAACTCTTGAAAGATTTGATGAAAATCATGGAAAACATGAAAGTCAACGTGGGAGAGGCTGAAACTCACCTCTGGCTGCAAGTGGAGGAGAAATAACCTCCTTCCACCGACCCTTGGCCCTTTTATAGGTGGCTGGCCAGACCACCTTCGGCAGCCGAACGTGAAGCCGCAATCATGCAATGTTCGGCGGCCGAAAGTGACCTTCGGCGGCCGAACCTTTGCATTTCTCCCTTGTTGCTTTTCTTTTTCAAAACTCAATGCTTTTAACACGTCAAAACATGAAAACAAGTGAAACGACCTTGGAAAACATATGTATTACCCTTCTCGAGGGTTCCGACACCCGAGATTCCACCGGACTACAGGAATTCCGATGCCGGACTCGAGCCGAGTATTACAAGGCTCACTAAGAACCTTGCCCAGATCTGACACGAACTTCCTTAACATGTAAACATGGAAAACCGGATGGATTCTCTCCATTGAAACAGGCAAGTCCAACTTGTACGATACATTTCCAATCTTTTGCAAGACTTCAAAGGGTCCAATGTACCGTGGAGCTAGCTTACCTTTCTTCCCAAACCGAATCACCCCTTTCATTGGAGACACCTTGAGCAATACCAAATCCCCCTCCTGGAACTCTACTTGCCTTCTGTGGATGTCTGCATAACTCTTCTGCCTGCTTGCAGCAGTCTTGATCCTTTCTCTGATTATGGGCACCACTCTGCTGGTGATCTCTACTAGCTCAAGCCCTGCCAAGGCCTTTTCTCCCACTTCTTCCCAACAGACAGGCGACCTGCACTTCCTTCCATACAAAGCTTCATACGGGGCCATCCCTATGCTGGCATGATGGCTGTTATTGTAGGCAAACTCCACTAAAGGTAGATGCTGCCTCCAAGAACCGCCAAAATCCAGCACACACATTCTGAGCATATCCTCTATTGTCTGGATGGTCCTCTCTGATTGTCCGTCCGTCTGTGGATGGAAAGCAGTGCTAAAATCCAACCTGGTACCTATAGCGTTCTGCAGACTCCGCCAAAACTTGGAGGTGAACTGGGGCCCTCTATCAGACACTATTGAAACAGGAACCCCATAAAGGTAGTGCCTCCACATCTTGAGTGCAAAGATTACTGCTGCCATCTCTAGGTCATGTGTAGGGTAATTCAACTCGTGCTTCTTTAGCTGCCTAGAAGCATAAGCAATCACCCTTTCATTCTGCATTAGCACACAACCCAGTCCCACACGGGACGCATCACAATACACTGAGAAGTCCTCATTACTAGCTGGCAGAGCTAACACTGGTGCTGAAGTCAACCTCTTCTTGAGCTCCTCAAAGCTCTCTTCACACTGGTCGGTCCATACAAACCTCTGGTTCTTCTTAGTCAGTCTGGTCATAGGAGCTGCAATCTTAGAGAAGTCCTGGATGAATCTCCTGTAGTAACCTGCCAAACCCAAGAAACTCTTGATCTCTGTCACTGTAGTGGTTCTAGGCCAGTTAGCTACAGCTTCCACTACAAAAAAACAGTGATTTAGCGACCAAAATTTTGGTCGCTAAAAGGCAGAATTTGGTCGCTATTATGAAATAGCGACCATTTAGCGACCAAAATGAAATGGTCGGTGTTTGGCCAGTCGCTAAATTTTTTGCGACAATCTGGAAATTGGTTGCTAAAATAGCGACCAATCAGCGACCATTTTTTGGTCGCTAATTTGGTGTCATGACAAATTAGGTATTAGAAATATTAGTCGCTAAATGGTCGCTATTTTGTCGTTAAATTTTGGTCGCTAATTTAGTCGCTATTTCGTTGTTATTTGATCGCCTCAGGGAAGAGCATTTGGTCGCTGTGTGGAAGTAAATTGGTCGTTAAATTTTGGTCGTTAAATGGTCGCTGTTTTGGTCGCTAATTTGGTCGCTATTTGATCGCATCAGAGAAGCAATTAGTCGCTATTTCGTCGCAAATTAATAGTAAAAGAAAAAAAATATTTGTTATTTAATTTGCTTTTGTGGCTGATTAGCCACTAATAAATGCATTTAAATCTGATTCATATCATTTTTTCAATAAATTCATAAACCTGCTATATAATATCAATATGTACACACACATTCCAATACATAAAACATCAAAGACAATATAAACACATCAACTTCATTCATAATTCTGAAATCTAAAAGTCCAAAACATTATTATAGTTCAACACTAAGAAACTTAAAATATCTCAAAATACATAATGGATCCAAATAGTATAAAATTCATATTATAAAATATATTATTTAAGTCAGTGAATAATGACATCATGCTAATCCATATGTGAATCACCAAGAGATCTATGAGCTGGAGGATGATGGCATCAATGAGGAAGACTGTTGTCCCATCTTTGCTGCCTGTGTTAGGAATACTTGAGCCCTTTCATGTACATTTTATGGGCTGGTCTCCACTGGATGCTCTCCCCATGGGCACATCTCATAAAAAAAGCCGTGTACTCGAGCAAAATCAAACTGACAACATATAGCAGGCTCTGGCCCACAAGTATGAGGGATATCATATGAATAGAAGGGCATCATGTGCACAAAAATATCAGTCGTTTCCTCAGCATCCCAATTTTGGCGCCATGTGTACTCTAAATTCTTTTTCAGAGCATGTTCCTTCTTTACCTCATAATGAGTCCTCTGAATAAGCATGTTCTCGAAACCCATACGGCGGAGAGATATGCCATGGTAGCTGAGTAGCCAAATGGATCTATTGCCCAAGAATTTTTAGGAACAACACCAATGTTGTCGTTCAACCACATATTCCCCTCTGCAATCTGACAATGAAGTTCCAAGAAAACATTGTTATGTGCCCAAAACACATGAATTCTAACCTGCTAACCAGCTCATAAACAAAATGCAAAAATATGTATCACAGGTAAAATTAAATGAATCAAGACACTAAAAAATATGAGGGGATTTTTTATTAGTGGATAACATAAGATATACAACATGCAAAGAGCCAAGTAAAAAGAGCAAAAAACTTAGCACAGTTTAAAAGAAAATGCTGCACACTACAAGCTCAGCAAAAAAAAGAATAAAAAAATAAAAAAATAAAATAAAATAAAAGAGTGGTGAAGGGAGATGTTCATGAGGAGCTCAGTTTATCATATCTTGCATGTAAAAGATTCAGTTTAGCATCTAACATTCCCACTTGTAATCTTTTCCCTAAAATTGCAGGTGACCCTCCATGGACCTACTAGGCACTTTGCTGAACTAGATAAAATTCCTTATTTATTGTTATTCTCCTTTCTACGTTTATTATTCTAATCTCTGTGTGTAAATGCTGCATGGATTATCTTCCACATGCCTAAGATTACCAAAGAAAATTAATCACACAAATAACCCCATTGATGCTATTTAATCTTCAACAAGTTTATATCTGTTAATGCTACTTGAAAAGCACAAGCCGAATCTATTATGGAATTGAATTCACATGTTAACTCCCATGGTTCACTATAATCCTCTGATTCAATAGGACAAAGCTCCAAAATCTAAAATACATCCTGCTACTTATAAAGTTAGGACTAAACGACTTGATTAAAGTAACCACCTAGTTCATCCAAGTAAAGGGAGAGATTTCAGAATATACCTGTTCAATTATGGCAAAGTAATGTGAATTGGCCTACATCAAGAAAAGAACCAAATATTGGTCATTAAAGATCTCAAATGCATGATTAGGTTTGTGCTTTGTAAAACTGTATTTTTATTGAATCTTAGTATTTTAATCTTAATTTAAAAAACTATTAATATAAATTTAATATATTAATATTAAAATTAATATTATCATATATATTATAAATTGAATAATATATAATATAAAAACTATTAATTGAATAGTATATAATATAAATTTAATATATTAATATTAAAATTAATAATATTATAATATCAATACTTTTAATACTAATTAAAATGATATTTTATGATAGTTTTATTTTTTACAAATTAAATATTGTTTGAGAATTAAAAACATTAAATAATTTGTAATTTGGAATGTATAATTGGTAGACAAAGTAAATTCATAGCTGTGTGTATTTCATTGGGTTCTGCACTTAAAGAGCGCCTGAATCTGTATATGAGTTATTCATAGCTGTGTGTATTCCACTGACACACATTGCAGTACATCCACTGTTGGCTTTCCTTTATAACATTATTGGTCCTTAAAGATTTCCTTTCCTTTTCTTCTTTTCTCCTTTATAAATCTAAGTCAAATTATACAATGGACTAAAACTCAAATATATTTTCGAATTTCAGTTGTATTTGCAAAGAGGGGGCTTCAAAATGACAATAACCATAACTACTGACCTAATTGTTTCACTTAAAATTCACGCTAACAGCAGCCTAAAAAGAGCAAGTAAACTCCCCAATGTTCTCCTAAGTTTGACAGTTTGTAGAGCATTAACAAAGATCAAATTCCCGAAGATTTCAGACAATTCCAAATATTTCTAAAAGAACAATGTAACCTTTTCTTTTCCTTTCATCTCTCTCTGTTTGTCAGAGACTTTTTTCTATCTTAATTTATTTACTCACCCCTTATTGCCAATGTAAATAAAAAAAGCCAAAGCATTATGGAGTTATAGAACTCGAGGCAAGAGTATTACCCGTAAGCGGGAATCAATAACATCCACATGTTGATCCAAGTCATCCTGCATGGTGGGAGAGAAATAATCGTTACAGAGCCTTGCACGATTCGACATATAAAGGACATGTTTTTGGGTACTGATATTCAAATATACAGGGGAAATAATGTAACCACCAAGTTAATGAGGAAAAAAAACATACAATAAGTCTAATGTGAAGATCAAGTTCTTCATTGACTGCCAGTGCAATATGTTTTGTACTTGTTACTGTCTCCTCCAACTTTTCAAGGCCCTCATCTTGCTCTGCTTCAAAAGCATATAGCTTGTAAGGAACCAGTACCGCAAGAAACTGACCAACATAACAATAAGAGCATCAGCAACAAGGGGTAGAAGCTTGCCTTTCATAATTTGCCACTGAAGACCGACAATGCCGTGGTTGTCCAGACCTTCAGTTCTACGCATGGCATCAGCTGGCTTTATTTCTGGACCCAACAAGCTATCCCTGTTGGCAAAGTTTGACATATTCAATGTGGAAGCCATTTGGTTTACTTTTGTTCTCAAATTTGCAACCATGTCCCTGTGACGATTCATCTCTTTCTCTGATCTGCGCATCAAAAAATGCAACACCTATAAATTTCAGAAGATCATAATAAATAAGCATCACTTTTATTTACCACATTGGGCTTTGCATGCATGGTTATTTATTTTGAACAATATAAAAATTATAATAGTGAATCACCAAAATTAAAATAGTGCAGGAAGCAAGAAATAGGACAAATTTACCCTTTATTGTACAGAGCATTGGAAGGTTAAAGTGGAAACATCTCATATAGAGAAGAGAACATATCATGCGCCAATCCAAGGAGCAAATTTGTGCTGCAAACTGTAATGAGTGAAATTTGTGCAGTAAGCACTTCTCTTTTCTCTTTTCAAATGTTCGTCCTTTCTAACCTAAAACCCTTAGGACACAACAATACCACTCAGGACATAAATTTCCCACAACAGTAACCAACATGTTCATCAATTTTGAAGAAAAAAAAATATGATATGCAATCACCAAATAATGGAGGAAGCAAGAAACAGCAGTACATCAACATTTCAAGATAAATTCAGGAGACTTGGCCACGTTCAAAGAATCAAAAGACATATGGATAGACCAGCAAATGAGGGGATGAACAAATTCAACTAGAAGAAGTGAAACAAAGTTGAAACCTGAGAAAGCACAGAGATAGAGAAGCACAACAGACTTAAAACTATTAAAAGAAAAAAACCATGCCATGAGGTAACAGCCTGGAACGAAATAGAAGCAAGAATGTAGATAACTAGACATACAGTACGACAAAAGATGATTAGCATATACAAAACACCAAAATCATGAAGGATTCGATTGTAGATAACTAGAACTAATTCACATTTTCTGCTTCCCAGGAAGCTTTGTCAAAAGGGACTGTAAGCTATAGGGACGATTGCGTGGAGAGCGACGACCGACGCCGACGATTGTGTGGAGGCCGCGATGGTTAATCGGTCGATGTCGGGAGGAGAGTGGAGGTTGGTTGGACGGTGGACAATGGACAGTGGACCCGCTGGAAGTGGTGGAGCTCAGTGCTCAGAGAAGAGGCAGAGGCATGTGTGACGTGAGGCGGCGTGGAATGGAGATTAGCGTCTCTACTCAGTGGCACGACTTTTAGATTAGGGCAAATAAGGGTACATTTCAAAACGACGTAGTATAGGTGATTTCGGTTCGGTTTAGTTCGGTCTGATAAAAAATTTTGAATTTAAAATTTTAAATTAGGAATTAGGGTTAAAGATTACAGATTAGTTATTAAGAATTAGGGTTAATTTTATTAGGGATTAGGGATTAATTAGGTATTAGATATTAGGGGTGAGCATAATTCGGTTCAAACCTAAAAAAAACCGATCGAACCAAATCGATTTCAAAATTTGGTTCGGTTTTTCATACATTTTGGTTCGGTTCGGTTTTTAATTTTAAAAATTTTAATTATTTCGATTCGGTTCGGTTTTGATAAAAAAAAATCAAAAAAACCGAACCGAATCGATTAATGATAATAATATGTTTTTTCAATAATATAGAGAAATTAAATCATATTAAAATTAAAATATTTCAATTAAATTTTAAAATACTAAAAATAAAGTGTAAAAAATAAAAAAAATTATTAAAAATCGAAACCGATCAAACCGAACCGAATCGAACTGAATCAGACCGGTTCGATTCGATTCGATTTCTGATCAAAATCGGTTCGGTTCGGTTTTTATAAACACTAAAATTTCAATTTTCGGTTTATTCGGTTCAGTTCGATTTTGAACCGAACCGACCGAATGCTCACCCCTAATAGATATTAGGGATTAGGATTAGGAATTAGGTTAGATTGTTCCTTAAATTGTCAAAACGACGTCGTTTTGAAATCACTTAATTTAAAATTTTAAATAAAATAAAATTTAATTAAAAATTAAATTAAAACTTTAAAAATAAAAAGGTCGCTGATTGGTCGCTATTTAGCGACTAATTATTTTAGTCGCTAAATATGGTCGCAAAATATCCCCGCCCAAACAGTTGTCGCAATTTCGTCGCAAATATGGTCGCAAATAACTCGCGCCATTAATTCCCGCTAAATTTAGCGACCATTTTATATTTGGTCGCTAAATAGCGACCAATTAACGACCAAAAATTGGTCGTTAAGCTTTTTGTTAAATAAATATATTATTTCATTCATTTAGTCGCAGAATGGTCGCTGATTGGTAGCTATATAGCGACCAAAAAATATGGTCGCTAATTTTGGTCGCAATTTCACAGTTTTTTTGTAGTGTTCCACTTTCTTGAGGTCTACCTCAATTCCATTTTCTGACACCACATGCCCCAAGAAGGAGATGCTCCTCAGCCAGAACTCACACTTGGAGAACTTGGCATACAAGCCATGTTCCCTCAAGGTCTGCAAAACCAACCTCAGATGATGGGCATGCTCCTCTGTATTCCTGGAATACACTAAGATATCATCTATGAAGACAATAACAAAGTGATCCAGGTATTGGCTAAATACTCTGTTCATGAGATCCATGAATGCTGCAGGGGCATTGGTTAACCCGAACGGCATCACAAGGAACTCATAGTGCCCATATCTGGTCCTGAATGTTGTCTTCGGTACATCCTCTTCCTTTATCCTCAGCTGATGGTACCCTGATCTCAGATCTATCTTGGAGAAACAACCTGCTCCTGATAGTTGGTCGAATAGATCGTCGCTCCTTGGCCGTGTACTTATTCTTGGTAGTGACTTTGTTCAACTGCCTATAGTCGATACAAAGTCTAAGAGATCCATCCTTCTTTTTCACAAATAGTACTGAAGCACCCCAAGGTGAGGTACTCGGTCGGATGAAGCCTCTATCTACCAACTCTTGCAACTGCTCCTTAAGCTCTTTCAATTCTGCTGGCGCCATCCTGTAGGGAGGGATAGAGATCGGTCTATGACAGGAGCGGTTGTCGAAGCCGGTCAAAAATAACCTTCTTGGTTACCTACAAATACAACTGTAGACAGTGGTGAAGGATCATATCCACAGAGAATTGATTACCTATTTATTTATCTTAATCAAGACCAATCAAACCAATGGAAAGCACAAGTGAAGGCAGTAATTGCAAATAGAACAAAAGTAAAGTGCAAGGAAAGTAAAAAGGGGGGTTTTGAGATGATTTGATTAACAACTAATGAAAGCAATTAAAACAGCAAGTAATTAAAATAAAAGAGGAAATCAATAAGAGAAAGGTCTAGTTGAAGATATGGATCCACTTTGGTTGTTTGGGTTGATCATTGAAACATGGTAATCTTGATTAACTCAATAGGTTGGTTATGGGGGTGGAAGACGCTTCTCACCACCATGTCTTTCCTTATGAACAAATTGATTAGGGAACGTCCTCTAACCAATTACTAATCAACAAATTGCCAAGGAACGTCCTTGGGCCATAGGCATCAAAATAATTGCCAATTGCATGAAGAACAAGAAAGATCCAAACCCTAACTACTCAAACGCATGAGATGATGTTAGATCATGCAATTTCTTGGGTTTTTACACCAAGTGTTCTATGGACAGAATATTTCCAGCAATTACGGACTAACAAATATCCTAATCCAACAATCAATTAACTTTACAATCAAGAATCAAGTGGCCAATTTGATCAAAACAACAAAGCAATCTTTATAATTAAGCACAATTGCATGAATATTGAATAAAATCAAAGACAAAAGTTTCTGTTCAGATCTCACAACCTTTTAAACAACCTTAGTTTCAACCAAACTTCAACTAGAAATAGGGTTTCAGCCACTCATGGCTGAACCAAAACAGAAAATAAAAGAAAAGAAAGCAAAAAGATGAAGAACTAAGATGGAGGAGCCTTTGGAGAGCCTTGATGAATCCCTTGATGGAAGATTCTGATTCTTGGTCTTCTTGAGGCCTTTAAATAGATCTTGAGAGGCTGCCTTTTTCCTTTTTAGTGGCCATGTATCTTTGAGTGATTGCCCCATAGTGCCCTTGAGTTTTCTTTGTGCATGTGTGGAGTTGCAAGCCCTTTTTGGTCTTTTAATTGACATCCAAGGTGTGTCCAAGAAGATTTATGCACTAAAGAGGAAGGTGGAGCCTTGATTTGAATTTTGAATGAGCATAGCACTATGTAGGAAACATGTGATCTTCAAGATTTGGCTCATTAAATAAGGAAGAGCATGTTCGGGGGCAAGTTCGGCCGCCTAAGTTAAGTTTCGGGGGCAGGACTTTCGTCTCTGGAGCCAAGGTTCGGCGGCCGAAGGTGCCCCCGAAGGTGGGTGACTTTCGCCTCTGGACTGGACTTTAGGCCGCCGAAAGTGCCCCCGAAAGTGGGTGACTTTCGGCTTCCGAAAGTGCTTCCGAAGGTGCCCCCGAAAGTGGTTGAGTTTTGGCTTCCGAAAGTGCTTCCGAAGGTGCTTCCGAAAGTGGCTGTTTTTGGGCATTCTTTGGCACTTTTAAGAGCATTTTCTTCAAATTGTTTCTTCACACCTAATATTTGCAAAACATGATTAAAACCACAAAATTAGGTAGAATAGGTGCAAATAAACATCAATAAGATCATGAAAATATGGACTAAAATATGCTCTATCAGTCTAGTTCCAGGCATCAACTCAATTTCAAACTCTACCTCCCTAGCAGGTGGTAAACCTGGCAGCTCATCTGGGAACACATCTAAAAACTCACTAATCACTGGCACTGAGGCGGGCTCTCTGACATGACTATCCAGCTCTCTCACATGAGCTAGAAAACCCTGACAACCCCTCCTAAGCAACCTACGAGCCTGTAGGGCTGATATCAAACCTCTAGGTGTACCCCTCCTGTCTCCTCTGAAGACAACCTCTAACCCATCCTAACATCTGAACCTGACTACCTTGTCTCTGCAATCCAAGGTAGCACCATGGGTAGATAGCCAATCCATCCCTAGAATGACGTCAAAATCTGTCAAATCTAGAACCACAAGGTCAGCGGACAGGCATCTTCCCTCCACAAATACTGGACTACACTGGCAGACTGACTCTGCCACTGACGGGTCACACTTGGGTCCACTGACCCATAGCGGACACTCTAACCCAGAGACCATCAATCCCAACCTCTCGACGGCCCTCGGAGCAATGAAAGAATGAGATGCACCAGGGTCCATTAATGCATACACATCAGAACAACCAATGATGAGATTACCTGACACCACGGTGTTGGATGTGTTTGCCTCCTGCTGAGTCATGGTGAAGATCCGTGCTGGAGCTGATGGACCTTCACCCTTGAAACCCTCTGAAGAAGAGGCTGCCCCTCTTCCTCTGCCTCTGCCACTAGCCTGAGTCACGGCTGGAGCTACTGGCTGAGCCACACTACCAGTGTAACGACCTGAAAATCGGACCGCTACCGGCGCTAGGATCCGGGTCGACTTAAGGCCGCCGGGACCCGTAGCAAGCCTAACATGCATCCTGAAAACCTGCTTAATCCCATACATGATCAACAACATACATAAAAATTAAAACTTTTCTTTCCATGAACATCAACCAAACTCAACCTGTGCATAAACATTAACATAACATTGATCCCTCTGTGGGATCTCATCAGTGCCCCCAAGGGGTGACATAACATATGTTGAGTTGGTTTACATAAACATCATAAAAATCTCTAAGATCATGTATTAAAGGGATAGCAACAATCTATGGTCAAGCACACTTCTAACATCCATATACATCATCTCATTACATGACTATACTGATTAAGACTTTACTTTACAATTTGATCATGTCCATTGCTAGCTATTACATAAACAGAACTTCCTTACTCTAACCGGACTCCTGCTCTATTTTGTACCTGCAAGCCTGGGGGTAAAGGGAGAGGGGTGAGCTAAAAGCCCAGTGAGTAGGACTATAAAACATATTAACACTATGCTCCAATGAAATGCATCATAACACAAACAATTCACATAAGGGTTGGGTGAACTTGTCACCAATTAGTCCAAGCTAACTCTGTGCCAGGCCGTAGCATGGGGTCCTGGTCTTCCTGTCATACATACATTACTTACCATTGTCCCAGGGCCTCCTCTGGGCTCCTGGTCTTCGAGTCCCATAACCGTGCCAGGCCGTAGAATGGGGTCCTGGTCTTTCCTTACTCTGTGTCAGGCCGTAGAATGGGGTCCTGGTCTTCCTGTCATGGACTAATTGGGTCATCCAACATTCACCCACATCAACAACAATCGATGCAATGCGGCATATTCGTGAAAACTAATGCAATCATCCTATTGCATAATCATGATGCATGAAACATGATAAAACATTTAATTTAAAAGATTAAGTTTAGTTCCACTCACCTCTGGCTGACTCTGACAACACCGAAGCAGCTGAACTCACTGCTGGGGTCCTCGGTTCCTCGGGTCCGAACCTACACAGGTGGACTCAAATGAGGGACCAAACATACTAGAACATATCTCTAAACTACTCCCCAAAAACCCCCTAAAACAACATGAAACAACCATAGAAAAACATGCAAAGGAGGCCTGGACAGGGCACTTTCGGCGGCAGGTTCGGCGGCCGAAAGTCCCTCCAGAGCCGAAAGTCAGGCAGGTTCGGCGGCACCTTCGGCGGCCGAAACTCCCAGACAGAGACGAAACTCATGCATGTTCGGCGGCACCTTCGGCGGCCGAAACTGCCAGACAGAGACGAAAGTCTCCTTTCGGGGGCAAGCTTCGGCAGCCGAAAGGCTGCCTCCCCAGCCATGTTCGGCGGCCGAAAGTTCCTTCGGCTGCCGAACCTGGTTTCTGCCAAAGGGCAGAAACTTGGCTCCCAATACACATTTCGCCTCCAAACTTATCAAACATGCATCAAACCTATTCTACAACACACAAACGCAAGCATACATGTTCCTAGGGGTCTCAAACCATCATAAACCCCATCTACAACACATCAAGCATCCACATTGTTCAAGAACACACATTTATACCCATAGATCTTGCATAAAACTTATTTAAAACATAAAACGAGCTTAAGATCGGCTCTTACCTCTTGAAGATCGAGAGAGACGACCCAAAAACTCGGAGTTGGAAGGGATTTGGCTCTTGAACCTCCAAGCTCCAAAACTTTGCTCAAAAGCTTAAATCTTCAAAACCAAGTTAAAACAAGTGAAAATCTTGAAAGATTTAGAGGAAGAACATCAAAAATGGGTGAGGGACGGCGGAGAGCTCACCTTGGCCGAAAATGGGGAAAAGCTCGCCCGTTTTCGGCTAAGGGACCCTTTTATAGTGGCTGGCCAGACCACGTTCGGGGGCCGAATGTGCCTCCGCATGCATGCCATGTTCGGCGGCCGAACTTGAGGTTCGGCGGCCGAACCTGGACTTCCCTCACTTATGCTTTCGGGGGCCTAAAGCACACCCGCAACGCATGCATGTTCGGCGGCCGAACTTGAGGTTCGGCGGCTGAACCTGAGTTTTCCTCCAATGCTATTTTCATGCAAAAACTCATTTTCTTTCATGCTTAATACATAAAACACATTAAAACATATTATAAAAACATGGTTTTACCCTACTAGAGGCTTTCGACATCCGAGATTCCACCAGACGGTAGGAATTTCGATACCGGAGTCTAGCCGGGTATTACATTCTCCCCCCCTTAAGAACATTCGTCCCCGAATGTTCCTCAACTAGCACATGTAAGGCATACAACATAAAACACATAGAGACTAACCTTAAAAGAGATGAGGATATTGCCGGAGCATGGACTCCCGTGTCTCCCAAGTGCATTCTTCCATATTGTGGTGGTTCCACAGGACTTTCACTATCGGGATTTCCTTGTTTCTTAGCTTTCTGATCTGGGTGTCTAGGATCCGTACCGGCTGCTCAACATAGGTGAGATCCTCTTGGATCTCCACATCAGGCTCACTAAGAACCTTGCCCGGATCTGACACGAATTTTCTCAACATAGAAACATGGAAAACCGGATGGATTCTCTTCATTGAAGCAGGTAAATCCAACTTGTACGATACATTCCCAATCCTTTGCAGGACTTCAAAGGGTCCGATGTACCGCAGAGCCAGCTTACCCTTCTTCCCGAACCGAACCACTCCTTTCATTGGAGACACCTTGAGCAATACCAGATCCCCCTCCTGAAACTCTACTAGTCTTCTGCGGATGTCTGCATAACTCTTCTGTCTGCTTGCAGCAGTCTTGATTCTCTCTCTGATTAAGGGTACCACCCTGCTGGTAATCTCTACTAGCTCAGGCCCTGCCAAGGCCTTTTCTCCAACTTCTTCCCAGCAAACAGGTGACCTGCACTTCCTTCCATATAAAGCTTCATATGGAGCCATCCCAATGCTAGCATGATGGCTGTTATTGTAGGCAAACTCCACCAAAGGTAGATGCTGCCTCCAAGAACCGCCAAAGTCCAGCACACACATTCTCAGCATATCTTCTATGGTTTGGATGGTCCTCTCTGACTGTCCGTCTGTCTGTGGATGGAAGGCAGTGCTGAAATCCAATCTGGTACCCATGGCATCCGCAGACTCCGCCAAAACCTGGAGGTGAACTGGGGTCCTCTATCTGACACAATAGAAACAGGAACCCCATGCAGTCTGACGATCTCATCAACATACACCTGTGCCAACTTCTCCACAGAGTAGCCACTCCTGACAGGGATGAAGTGAGCAGATTTGGTGAGTCTGTCCACAATCACCCATATGGAGTCCAATCTGTTGGACGTCGCCGGTAACCCTACTACGAAGTCCATAGCTATATTCTCCCATTTCCACTCTGGAATAGGTAGCGGGTTAAGCATTCCAGCCGGCTTCTGATGTTCCAGCTTCACCCTCTGACATACTTCGTAGGCTGACACAAACTGTGCCACTTCTCTCTTCATAGCTGGCCACCAATAAACTTTCTTCAGATCTTGATACATCTTGGTGGCTCCGGGGTGAATGTTGTATCTTGCATTATGAGCCTCTCTCATAATGTCTCCTTTTAGCCCTATGTCATCTGGTACACACAATCGACTCCCATAGCGGAGGATCCCCCTATTGTCAAATATGAACTCACTGTCCTTGCCTGACTGAACAGTCCCGGCAATTTCACTAACTCTGGGTCCTCATGCTGTTTCTGAGCCACCTGCTCCAGAAACACGGGTGTCACTTTCATCTGAGCAACCAAGGCACCTGTACCATATAACTCCAACTGTAGACCTTCATCAATGAGCTTGTAAAACTCCTTCACCACTGGTCTCCTCTCTGCCGTGATGTGGGATAGACTACCTAGTGACTTCCGGCTTAGGGCGTCTGCCACGACATTCGCCTTACCCGGATGATACTGAATCTTGCAATCATAGTCACTTAGCAGCTCCACCCATCTCCTCTGTCTCAAGTTCAAATCTCTTTGACTCAGGATGTACTGCAGGCTCTTATGATCTGTGAAGATCTCACATTTTACCCCATAGAGGTAATGCCTCCACATCTTGAGTGCAAAGATAACTGCTGCCATCTCAAGGTCGTGTGTGGGGTAATTCAACTCATGCTTCTTTAACTGCCTCGAAGCATAAGCAATCGCCCTCTCATTTTGCATCAGTACACAACCCAGTCCCACACGGGACGCATCACAAAAGACTGTAAAGTCCTCATCACTAGATGGCAGAGCTAAAACTGGTGCTAAAGTCAACCTCTTCTTAAGCTCTTCAAAACTCTCTTCGCACTGGTCAGTCCACAGAAACTTCTGGTTCTTCCTGGTTAGCCTGGTCAGAGGAGCTGCTATTTTTGAGAAGTCCTGAATGAACCTCCTGTAGTAACCTGCCAAACCCAAGAAACTCCTGATCTCTGTCACTGAAGTGGGTCTAGGCCAGTTAGCCACAGCTTCTACCTTCTTGGGGTCTACCTCTATACCATTTTCTGACACCACATGCCCCAAGAAGGAAATGCTCCTCAGCCAGAACTCACACTTGGAGAACTTGGCATACAAGCCATACTCCCTCAAGGTCTGTAGAACCATCCTCAGATGATGGGCATGCTCCTCTGCATTCCTGGAATACACTAGGATATCATCTATGAAGACAATAACGAAGTGATCCAGGTACTGACTAAACACTCTATTCATGAGATCCATGAATGCTACAGGGGCGTTGGTTAACCCGAACGGCATCACAAGGAACTCAAAATGCCCATATCTGGTCCTGAAAGCTGTCTTTGGCACATCCTCTTCCCTGATCCTCAACTGATGATACCCGGACCTCAGATCTATTTTGGAGAAACAACCCGCTCCTGCTAGCTGGTCGAATAGATCGTCGATCCTTGGCAAAGGGTACTTGTTCTTGGTAGTGACTTTGTTCAACTGCCTGTAGTCGATACAAAGTCTAAGGGATCCATCCTTCTTTCTCACAAACAAAACTGGAGCACCCCAGGGTGAGGTACTCGGTCGGATGAAGCCCTTGTCTACCAGCTCCTGTAACTGCTCCTTCAACTCTTTCAATTCTGCTGGCGCCATCCTGTAGGGAGGGATAGAGATTGGTCGGGTTCCAGGCATCAGTTCTATCTCGAACTCTATCTCCCTAGCAGGTGGTAAACCTGACAGCTCGTCTGGGAACACATCTAAGAACTCTCTAACCACTGGCACTGAGGCGGGCTCTCTGACCTGACTGCTAAGCTCTCTCACATGAGCCAAATACCCCTGACATCCTTTCCTAAGCAACCTACGAGCCTGAAGGGCTGATATCAGACCTCTAGGTGTACCCCTCTTGTCTCCTCTGAAGACGACCTCAGACCCATCCTGACCTCTAAACCTGACTACCTTGTCCCTGCAGTCCAAGGTAGCACCATGGGTAGATAACCAGTCCATCCCTAGAATGACGTCAAAATCTGTCAAATCTAGAACCACTAGGTCGGCAGACAAGCATCTTCCCTCAATAAACACAGGACTACACTGGCAGACTGACTCTGCCACTGATGGATCACACTTGGGTCCACTGACCCAGAGAGGACACTCTAACCCAGAAGTCATCAGACCCAACCTCCCCACGGCTCTCGGAGCGATAAAAGAATGAGATGCACCAGGGTCCATCAAGGCATACACATCTGAACAACCAATGATTAAGTTACCTGCCACCACGGTGTTAGATGCATCTGCCTCCTGCTGTGTCATTGTGAAGATCCGTGCTGGAGCTGATGGACCTTCACCTCTGAAACCCGCTGAAGAAGAGGCTGCTCCTCTCCCTCTGCCTCTGCCACTAGCCTGAGTCATGGCTGGAGCTGCTGGCTGCGCTACACTGCCTGAAGCTGTCTGCTGGGACTGAGCCATCGGGACTGCTCTTGGACAATCTCGAGCCATATGCCCCTCCTGACCACATCTGAAACAGGCGTTCGTCCCAAACCGACATACTCCTTTGTGTGGCCTACCACACCTCGCACAAACTGCATTATCCGCACCAGAGCTTGAGCCACTCCCAAATCCCAGACTGGACTTAACCTTGTTCCAGAACTTGTTCTTCTTACCCTTGGGCTTACCCCATCTCTTACTGCCTAAAGCTGTTGCACTCAGGGTAGAGGGATCTAATCTTCCCCCACCCGGAGTTTTTGAACTGGGAGACTGTACCACTGACTGCTTAACTGTCCCCTGAACGATGGCACTGGCCTCCATTTTCCTGGCCATATCTACTATGGCATGGAAGCTCTCCCTGTCCACTGACTGGATCAAGGAGGAATACCTGGAATGAAGTTTCATGACATACCTCCTTGACCTCTTTGAATCTGTATCCAGACTCTGCCCAGCAAAAGGCAACAGCTCCAAGAATCTGTCGGTGTACTCCTCTACACTCATTTCATCCGTCTGCCTCAACTGCTCGAACTCTATCATCTTCAACTCTCTTGAACTATCGGGAAAAGCCCAACCTGCAAACTTGTTTGCAAACTCTTCCCAAGACATGCTGTCCACTCTCGGGTTCACATAATTCTTGAACCACTCCCGTGCCTTCTTGCACTTAAGCGTGAACCCGACCATCTGAATGGCTCTACTGTCATCAGCCCCAATCTCCTCTGTGATCACTTTAACCCTTTCCAGATATACAAATGGGTCATCCCCTTTTTCATACTGGGGAGCACCCAATTTCATGTAATCGGTCATCTTGACCTTGCTCCCACTGGCTGAGCTAGGTCTAGAAGGTTGAGCAACTGGGGCTGCTGGTTCTGTAGGTGGTGGAGGTGGTGCAACATTTTCTGAGGTAGGGTTTACTGGATTTGGATAGTAAGGTGGGGGTGGATACATTGGGTATTGTGAATATGGCGGGTAGTATGGTGGGTATGGCATCTGTGTGGGATAAGGAGTGAAGCTAGGGTAATCCGATGTGCCTCCCATCGAATACCCGGGGTTTTGTGAGAAGGGTGGGTAGTAAGGTGGCTGAACAAATCCCGAGGCCTGAGTGCCTCCTTGGGATTCTCCCATACCTTCCTCCGACATGCTAACTCCCAGACTGCCATCCCTCCTCTGCTCTACATCCATATCATCCCCCACGTCCTCTGACGCTCCTCCCTGAACTGTTCCTCTGACTGATCTGCTTCTACCCAGATCCAGAGACCTTCTAGGGTCTCTTGCTGCTCTATCTCGGTTAGACCTACTAGACATTGCCCTAGGCAATGCTGGAGGACGGGCGCTCATGCCCTCATCCTCAGGTGGTACTCCAGTCAATCGTGTAGATCGACGAGTTCCTCTCATCCTGTTTTCTGAAAGACAGTACACAGCACAAGCAAACATTAGCATCATATGGTTCATGTGGGTACACATGAACCCGCATCACATACGTCACATATCATAGCATATCATTAATGCACATGCATATTATCATGGCATTTCACATCATCATACAAGACAGGACTCCACATCCTATCCTAGTGGACATGATCTTCCTATTGTGCTTGACCTTCTATAACATCTATGAGCCCGACACTCTAGGTCCGACCATATGAACCTAGGGCTCTGATACCATTCTGTAACGACCCGAAAATCGGACCGCTATCGGCGCTAGGATCCGGGTCGACTTAAGGCCGCCGGGACCCGTAGCAAGCCTGACATGCATCCTGAAAACCTGCTTAATCCCATACGTGATCAACAACATACATAAAAATTAAAACTTTTCTTTCCATGAACATCAACCAAACTCAACCTGTGCATAAACATTAACATAACATTGATCCCTCTGTGGGATCTCATCAGTGCCCCCAAGGGGTGACATAACATATGTTGAGTTGGTTTACATAAACATCATAAAAATCTCTAAGATCATGTATTAAAGGGATAGCAACAATCTATGGTCAAGCACACTTCTAACATCCATATACATCATCTCATTACATGACTATACTGATTAAGACTTTACTTTACAATTTGATCATGTCCATTGCTAGCTATTACATAAACAGAACTTCCTTACTCTAACCGGACTCCTGCTCTATCCTGTACCTGCAAGCCTGGGGGTAAAGGGAGAGGGGTGAGCTAAAAGCCCAGTGAGTAGGACTATAAAACATATTAACACTATGCTCCAATGAAATGCATCATAACACAGACAATTCACATAAGGGTTGGGTGAACTTGTCACCAATTAGTCCAAGCTAACTCTGTGCCAGGCCGTAGCATGGGGTCCTGGTCTTCCTGTCATACATACATTACTTACCATTGTCCCAGGGCCTCCTCTGGGCTCCTGGTCTTCGAGTCCCATAACCGTGCCAGGCCATAGAATGGGGTCCTGGTCTTTCCTTACTCTGTGCCAGGCCGTAGAATGGGGTCCTGGTCTTCCTGTCATGGACTAATTGGGTCATCCAACATTCACCCACATCAACAACAATCGATGCAATGCGGCATATTCGTGAAAACTAATGCAATCATCCTATTGCATAATCATGATGCATGAAACATGATAAAACATTTAATTTAAAAGATTAAGTTTAGTTCCACTCACCTCTAGCTGACTCTGACAACACCGAAGCAGCTGAACTCACTGCTGGGGTCCTCGGTTCCTCGGGTCCGAACCTACACAGGTGGACTCAAATGAGGGACCAAACATACTAGAACATATCTCTAAACTACTCCCCAAAAACCCCCTAAAACAACATGAAACAACCATAGAAAAACATGCAAAGGAGGCCTGGACAGGGCACTTTCAGCAGCAGGTTCGGTGGCCGAAAGTCCCTCCAGAGCTGAAAGTTAGGCAGGTTCGGCGGCACCTTCGGCGGCCGAAACTCCCAGACAGAGACGAAACTCATGCATGTTCGGCGGCACCTTCGGCAGCCAAAACTGCCAGACAGAGACGAAAGTCTCCTTTCGGGGGCAAGCTTCGGCAGCCGAAAGGCTGCCTCCCCAGCCATGTTCGGCGGCCGAAAGTTCCTTCGGCGGCCGAAAGTTCCTTCGGCTGCCGAACCTGGTTTCTGCCAAAGGGCAGAAACTTGGCTCCCAATGCACATTTCGCCTCCAAACTTATCAAACATGCATCAAACCTATTCTACAACACACAAACGCAAGCATACATGTTCCTAGGGGTCTCAAACCATCATAAACCCCATCTACAACACATCAAGCATCCACATTGTTCAAGAACACACATTTATACCCATAGATCTTGTATAAAACTTATTTAAAACATAAAACGAGCTTAAGATCGGCTCTTACCTCTTGAAGATCGAGAGAGACGACCCAAAAACTCGGAGTTGGGAGGGATTTGGCTCTTGAACCTCCAAGCTCCAAAACTTTGCTCAAAAGCTTAAATCTTCAAAACCAAGTTAAAACAAGTGAAAATCTTGAAAGATTTAGAGGAAGAACATCAAAAATGGGTGAGGGACGGCGGAGAGCTCACCTTGGCCGAAAATGGGGAAAAGCTCGCCCGTTTTCGGCTAAGGGACCCTTTTATAATGGCTGGCCAGACCACGTTCGGGGGCCGAATGTGCCTCCGCATGCATGCCATGTTCGGCGGCCGAACTTGAGGTTCGGCGGCCGAACCTGGACTTCCCTCACTTATGCTTTCGGGGGCCTAAAGCACACCCGCAACGCATGCATGTTCGGCGGCCGAACCTGAGTTTTCCTCCAATGCTATTTTCATGCAAAAACTCATTTTCTTTCATGCTTAATACATAAAACACATTAAAAAATATTATAAAAACATGGTTTTACCCTACTAGAGGCTTCCGACATCCGAGATTCCATCGGACGGTAGGAATTTCGATACCGGAGTCTAGCCGGGTATTACAACCAGAAGCTGTCTGCTGAGACTATGCCACAAAAGTTGCCCTAGGACACTCCCGTGCCATGTGTCCCTCCTATCCACATCTGAAGCAGGCTGACGTCCCAACCAGACATACTCCTTTGTGCGGCTTCCCACACTTCTTGCATACTGCATTATCTGCACCTGAGCTCGAACCACTTCCTAATCCCAGACCAGACTTGATCTTATTCCAGAACTTGTTCTTCTTTGGCTTCTTGGTGGTACTGCTCCACCTCTTACTAGCTGAACTCAGAGAAGAAGAGTCCATCCTTCCCCCACCTGGGGTCTTGGAACCAGAAGGCTGTGCCACTGACTGCTTGACTTTCCCTTCGATGATAGCACTAGCCTCCATCCTCCGAGCCATATCTATTATGGCATGGAAACTCTCCCTCTCTGCTGACTGAATCAAGGAGGAATACCTGGAATGGAGCTTCATGATATACCTCCTTGACTTTTTCTGATCTGTATCCAGATTTTGCCCGGCAAACGGCAACAGCTCCAAAAACCTGTCTGTGAACTCATCCACACTCATCTCATCCGTCTGCTTCAGCTGCTCGAACTCAATCATCTTCAATTCTCTTGAACTGTCAGGGAAAGCCCATCCTGCAAACTCATTTGCAAACTCCTCCCATGATAGGCTGTCTAACCTCGGGTTCACATAGTTCTTAAACCACTCTCGGGCCTTCTTGCATTTTAGTGTGAACCCAGCCATCTGAATGGCTCTACTGTCATCAGCTCCTATCTCATCTGTAATTGTCTTGACCCTCTCAAGGTACACAAACAGGTCATCACCGGTTTCAAACTGGGGAGCACCCAGCTTCATGTAATCGGTCATCTTGACCTTGCTCCCCCCAGATGAGCTAGGTTTAGGCATTTGGGCTTCTGGGACAGTAGGTGCTGCTGGTGGTGGAGGAGGTGCAGCATCTCCTGGGGTAGGGTTTGCTGTACCTGGATGGTAGGGTGGGGGTGGATACATAGGGTACTGTGGGTACGGTGGGTAGAAAGGTGGGTATGGCATCTGAGAGTGATAAGGGTTAAAACTGGGGTAATCCGATGTACCTCCCATCGAATACCCGGGATTATGTGAAAAGGGTGGGTAGTAAGGTGGCTGAACAAATCCTGAGGCCTGAGTGCCTCCTTGGGACTCTCCCATTCCCTCTTCCGACATACTTACTCCGAGACTGCCATCCCTCCTCTGGTCCACATCCATCTGATCCCCCACATCCTCTGACATATCCCTTTGCACTGTTCCCCTCACTGATCTGCTTCTACCCAGATCCAAAGACCTTCTAGGGTCTCTTACTGCTCTTTCTCTACTGGACCTACTTGACATTGCCCTAGGCAATGCAGGAGGACGGGCATCAGTGCCCTCGTCCTGGAGTGGTACTCCAGTCAATCGTGCAGATCGACGAGTTCCTCCCATCCTGTTTACTGAAAAACAGCACACATCACATAAACATTAGCATCAAATGGTTCATCTGTAAACACATGAACCCACATCACATACATCACATACATAGCATATCGTTAATGCACATGCATATAATCATGGCATTTCACATCATCATTCAAGACAGGACTCTACATCCTATCCTAGTGGACATGATTTTCCTATTGTGCTTGACCTTCTAGAATATCTATGAGCCCAACACTCTAGGTCCGACCATATGAACCTAGGGCTCTGATACCAATCTGTACCGACCCGAAAATCGGACTGCTACCGGCACTAGGATTGACAGTCGGTTGTCGAGGCCGGTCAAAAATAACCCTTTTGGTTACCAACAATTTAATAACTTGTAGACAGTGGCAAAGGGATCGTATCCACAGGGAATCAATACTATTTATTCTTCTTATCAAGACCAAGTAAATAAAGAGACAATAAAAGTAAAATTGGGGGTTTTGAAGATTTGATGTCTAAACTAGAATTGAAAGCAAGCAAGTAAAGCAAGTAATAAAGTAAAGAGAAATCAATAATGAGAAAATCCTAGTTGAAGAATTGGATCCACTTTAGTTGTTGGGATTGATCATTGACACAAAAGATTCTTTTATTAGGTTCAATAAATTAGTTTAGGAGGTGGAAGAAGCTTCTCACCAACCAAATCCCTCCTTAAGCTTAGATCAATTAGGGAACGTCCTCTAATCAATCACTAATCAACAAATTGCCAAGGAACGTCCTTGGGCCATAGGCAACAAACAATTGTTGATTGCATTAAGAGAAAGAGAGACCTAATTCTAGCTACCCATAAGCATGGTGATATTGCTAGATTATGCAATTTCTTGGTTTTTTACACCAAGTGTTCTTGTGTGTGAACAATTCCAGCAATTACGGACTAAGAATTATCCAAACAAACAGATTTATAACTTTGCAATCAATAATCAATAGGCCAATTTGATTAAGATAACAAGGCAACAATTAATTAAGCACAAAATTGCATAAATATTGATTAATAAAAGATTAACACAAAGGTTCAGATCTCACAATCCATGAACAACCAAAGTTTCACCTTATTCTTCAACTAGCAAAAGGGTTTCAGCCACTCATGGCTGAAACTAACATAAAAGAAAAGAAAGAAAACAAGAAAAGAAAGAAAGAAGGGCTGGCGCAAGGGCGCAGCTGCTGGTGCGGCTCTGCCGTAGGTGTCTTGATCCAAGGATAGTCCCCCGAATTCCAGGATGTCTGTTTTGCTGGTTTGCATCCCTTTTTATAGCTGAAGAGGCTGCCCCAAGTTTCCTTTTTAGTTTGGGACTCTTTTTTCCTATTTAGTCTTGAATTCTTGAAGGGCATTCTTGTCTTTTTATTTCTTGGCTTCCTGAATATGTAGGAGAGCTTGCTGAGGTGTACACAGGTGTTTCTGAGCTGTCCCACGTGTTTGGAGTGCGTGGGGATTCGTGTTGACCTGGTCAGCAAGTTTGGCAGATTTCTGCTGGTTTCTGCCTGCTGGTGCTGTTTGCCCGACGCTGTTTGGGCAAACAGGTTGTCTGGGATCAGTTTCTGCCTACAATCTGCCTTGCTTCGCTGTTTGCCTAGTGCTGTTTGGGCAAACAGTCTGGACAGCCAGCTTATCATTTTTCCTCTTCATCTCAGCTTCACTTTGGTTTGGGCAAACAAGTTGGGCAAACCATGCTTGTGCATCTTTACTCTCTTTTGGGCAGATTTAGAGCCATTTTTGCCAAATTACCATTTTACTCCATTTTCTGCAAAATAAGATCAAAACCACAAAATTAGGCAGAAAATATGTAAATTGACATAAATAACAATATAGAAAATGGGTCTAAATTTGGCTCTATCAAATACCCCCACACCTAACCCTTTGCTTGTCCTCAAGCAAATAGACTTAGTCAAATAAGCTTTCTTACTCTAGATCCTTATTACCATTTAAGCTCTTACTCTAGACACCTATTTTGAAGCATTGCAGTGAAGAGTATATGCATGAAGATTACTCACCTTTCTCCTTGTTTCCCTTTGCTTACTATGGCTAGGATTTGTTTTCCTCAAGAGGAACCATGCACATTATTTGTTAAGACCTTTTCTAGCTTTTGGTGTGACCTGCCCTTACCTTGAAGTACTTTATTCAGGCTTTTTGCACTTTAGATCTTGCTTGAAAAGGTCACCAACCTATTTTTGATATACTTTTTGATATTTTAGTTGGTCACCTAACCAAGTGGCTACTAGCCTTGTTCATAGTCTTTTGACTATTTTTTTTTTTATTATTTTTTATTTTTTGTGCTTTTGAGGGCTTTGCCTTTGCTGAATTTTCTTTCTCTCAATGATTTGGGCAAATCAACACCTATTGCTAAAGCAAGTCATGTTAAGTTCATTCACACAATTTAATTTTGTTCACTTCAATCGAGGGTCATCAGTATATTTTTCACCATTGGCAAGCTCCAAGATTCAATTCAAAAGGTAATTCTCAATCATGAATATAACTCACTGCAATTGATTCAATATAAGTTTAAAGAGTCATCACATCAATGGGGTCATGGCAAGATAAACTCATCTAACATAGTTCATTAGTTTGAGTAGAGCAAATCAAAAAGAAGAAGAAGGTTGTTGTGGTTGTGAGTGTATTATTGAAAGCATGAATAAAATGAAAAAATTTTGCCTAATGCAAGCAAACTAAAGACTAAAGCAAAAATAAACTTAAAAAATAAAATTCAGAGATATGCACCCCCACTCCTAAATCATGCATTGTCCTCAATGTATGGAAAAATTAAAGTTCAAAAAGAAAAACTGGTACTTCCCTGGTGTGGCTGTTTGCCCAGTACTGTTTGGGCAAACAGCTGGGTGCTTCAGGTATTTCTGTGTACAGGTGGCCGCTGGTCTGGTTGCTGGTGTGCTTTATGGTTGGCCTGCTGGCTGGTGGTGGACTGTCTGCTGATCTGCTGCAGTTGTTTTCCCAGCTTGTGTGGGTCAAACAGCTTGGTATGCTGCTGATTGGCCCACTGGTGCTGTTTGTGTGATGTCCAAACATGCTGTCATGCAGTGGGACAGCAGAAAAAATGCAAAAGGTGTTGTCCATTTTGTGCAGCAACAAGAAGTTTTGAGAAGGAGAAGAGTGGTTATGCAAGGGCATAATGGAAAATTGAATAAAGATGAAGAAGGTACTGCCCTATTTAGGATTTCTTCCTTGTTGTTGTTGCTGTCTTGGGTGTTTGCCCAGTGTGTGTGGGCAAACAGGCTGGTCGAACAGGTAGCTTGCTGTGTGGGCAGACAGTATCCCATCCTTTTGCTGAGTTGATCTCCGCTGTTTGCCCAGTTTGTTTGGGCAAACAGATTGGTCATCCAACTTTAACCTGCAAAATAACTAAAAACCTGGAAGTGGGTTATGGTACTGATTTCTGCACTCCTGGTTGTTTGCCCATGCTGTTTGGGCAAACGGTCACATATCTCTGGGTATTTTTTTTTTTTTTTTTTTTATTAGCTGAAAGCAAAAATGTGGCTATTCGAACTAAAACTAAAAATGACTAAAAATAAAATTCAAAAATGTGCACCCCCACACCTAGCTCATGTATTGGAAAAATAAAGTTCAAAGAAAATTGAGTACTCCCTTGGTGTGGTTTGTGTGGTGCGCCCTTGTTTAAGGTCACGGGCTGGACATTCTCCATTTGATCAAGGCTCAAGTAATTGGGGGAGGGAAAAGGGTCCCAACTGCATTGAGTAAGAAGTGTAGCGCGCCTTTGGATTTGGTCATCACCCCTCCTGTTTCTTTCATGTACTCATGAAGTAACATGATTAGCTCCTCCTCTTTGAGGTGAGGTGTACTTCTAGCCCTTGTGTTTGCATTTTTGAGATGATTGGGCAGCACTTGGAACTCCAATGCATGTTTCTCCATAGGTAGCTGCAATTTAGTATCGAATTCGGGCAAAATAAATTCTACCTTATGTTGCTGTTTGGGCGAACAACAATCTATCTTGACTTGCTGTTTGGGCAAACAGAATTCTGCCTTGGCTTGCTGTTTGGGCAAACAGCAATTTTCTTGTACAATCTGCATAGCTTGTTTGGGCAAACAAGCTTCTGCCTCCTTTTCATCTGCTGGTGGTTCGGGCAAACAGCAACTTGCCTGTGCCAGCAATCTGGTTGTGCTGGATTCTGCCCTTTCATGCTGTTTGGGCACACAAGAATCTGCTTGTTCCTTCTTTACTGGTTGTTCAGGTGAACAGTGTTCTGTCGAAGCTGTTTGGGCAACTGGTGTGGGTAAACTGAGTTTTTCTTGCTGGATGGACTTGGGTGGTCTGCATTCTGTCTCAGTTGGCTGCTGAACCTGTTTGGGCAGACAGAGGCTTGCCTGATCTGCCTTTGCTGGTTGTTTGGGCAGACAGCAGTCTGCCTGTTCTGCCTTCTGTCTGCTTGTTTGCCCAGTCTGTTTGGGCAAACAGTAGTCTGTCTCAATTTCTGGCAATTTTTTCTCAGCTGTTTGGTTTTGCAATTTTGAACCTCCATCATCAGCCTTGACCTCTTGAAGTTCTTTTTCACTTCTTAATAAGATTGATGTACATGAGTGGGTTATTTGATCCACTTCCTGCTGGACATGTTGCAAAGTCTCCAATGCCTCATAAAGATTAGTATTGAAACTTTGAGGTATTGCTTGGGCTTGGTAGTTTTGGTAGTAATTAGCCCTTTCATAGCCATAATTCGGATGGTCTCCCCAACATGGATTGCAAGTGTCAAGGTAGGGATCATATCCTGACTGTCCATAGAATCCTTCACATGCATGTACTAGTTGGGCTTGTTCAGCTTGGCCTATAATAAAACTTCTCGCAGTGGAGATTAGTTTAGAAAGTTGATAACAATGAACTAATGTACGTACCTCAGCCATGATTCAGATCTGTGATCGTGACTTTTTCAGAGGCATATTCGGTGATGGTGACTTTTTTTTTTGGAATTTGGTCCTGAAAGAAAAACAAATAAGTTAAATCAATTCCCCGGCAACGGCGCCAATTTTTGACAGTTGGTTGTCGAGGCCGGTCAAAAATAACCCTTTTGGTTACCAACAATTTAATAACTTGTAGACAGTGGCAAAGGGATCGTATCCACAGGGAATCAATACTATTTATTCTTCTTATCAAGACCAAGTAAATAAAGAGACAATAAAAGTAAAATTGGGGGTTTTGAAGATTTGATGTCTAAACTAGAATTGAAAGCAAGCAAGTAAAGCAAGTAATAAAGTAAAGAGAAATCAATAATGAGAAAATCCTAGTTGAAGAATTGGATCCACTTTAGTTGTTGGGATTGATCATTGACACAAAAGATTCTTTTATTAGGTTCAATAAATTAGTTTAGGAGGTGGAAGAAGCTTCTCACCAACCAAATCCCTCCTTAAGCTTAGATCAATTAGGGAACGTCCTCTAATCAATCACTAATCAACAAATTGCCAAGGAACGTCCTTGGGCCATAGGCAACAAACAATTGTTGATTGCATTAAGAGAAAGAGAGACCTAATTCTAGCTACCCATAAGCATGGTGATATTGCTAGATTATGCAATTTCTTGGTTTTTTACACCAAGTGTTCTTGTGTGTGAACAATTCCAGCAATTACGGACTAAGAATTATCCAAACAAACAGATTTATAACTTTGCAATCAATAATCAATAGGCCAATTTGATTAAGATAACAAGGCAACAATTAATTAAGCACAAAATTGCATAAATATTGATTAATAAAAGATTAACACAAAGGTTCAGATCTCACAATCCATGAACAACCAAAGTTTCACCTTATTCTTCAACTAGCAAAAGGGTTTCAGCCACTCATGGCTGAAACTAACATAAAAGAAAAGAAAGAAAACAAGAAAAGAAAGAAAGAAGGGCTGGCGCAAGGGCGCAGCTGCTGGTGCGGCTCTGCCGTAGGTGTCTTGATCCAAGGATAGTCCCCCGAATTCCAGGATGTCTGTTTTGCTGGTTTGCATCCCTTTTTATAGCTGAAGAGGCTGCCCCAAGTTTCCTTTTTAGTTTGGGACTCTTTTTTCCTATTTAGTCTTGAATTCTTGAAGGGCATTCTTGTCTTTTTATTTCTTGGCTTCCTGAATATGTAGGAGAGCTTGCTGAGGTGTACACAGGTGTTTCTGAGCTGTCCCACGTGTTTGGAGTGCGTGGGGATTCGTGTTGACCTGGTCAGCAAGTTTGGCAGATTTCTGCTGGTTTCTGCCTGCTGGTGCTGTTTGCCCGACGCTGTTTGGGCAAACAGGTTGTCTGGGATCAGTTTCTGCCTACAATCTGCCTTGCTTCGCTGTTTGCCTAGTGCTGTTTGGGCAAACAGTCTGGACAGCCAGCTTATCATTTTTCCTCTTCATCTCAGCTTCACTTTGGTTTGGGCAAACAAGTTGGGCAAACCATGCTTGTGCATCTTTACTCTCTTTTGGGCAGATTTAGAGCCATTTTTGCCAAATTACCATTTTACTCCATTTTCTGCAAAATAAGATCAAAACCACAAAATTAGGCAGAAAATATGTAACTTGACATAAATAACAATATAGAAAATGGGTCTAAATTTGGCTCTATCAAGGATCCAGATCGGCTTAAGGCCGCCGGGACCCGTAGCAAGCCAAACATTCATCTTGTGAACCTATTTAATCCCATACATGATCAACAACATACATAAAAATTTTAAACTTTTCTTTCATTCATTCACCAAACTCAACCTGTGCATGCACTATACATAATCATAATCATCAACCCACACTGGAGTCCTCAACAAATGCTCCAATGGGGTAACATACATACATTAAGTTTGGTTTTCAATAATCATCATTAAACATTAAGATCATGTACTAGAAAGGGATTAACATAATACTATGGTCAAGCACAACTCTAAACTTCCATAAACATTATTACGTAACATTTCTATATCATACTTTTACATTACAACATATTCATGTCCACATCTAGTTATTACATAACACATGACTCTACTCCTGCTGACCTCCTGGTCTACCCTGTACTTGCAAACCTGGGGGTTAAGGGAGAGGGGTGAGCTATAAAGCCCAGTGAGCAGAATAATTAAACATTCAATTTAAATTTCATGCTTTTATGAAATGCAACATATCACAAACAATTCACATCAAGGATGAACTTGTCACCAATAGCCCACTACTCATTCCAATAGTGCCAGGGGCGTAGACTGGGCCTCGCTGGTCTTTCTCTTACATTACATGCATAACATAACATTCCAATATGCCAGGAGCGTAGAATGGGCCTCACTGGTCTTTCTCTTACATAGTGCCAGGGGCGTAGAATGGGCCTCACTGGTCTTCCATACCGTATCACATCGTATCATAACGTAGTGCGGCTAAAGGATCATCTAACATTCATCCACATCAACAACATATTATGCAATGCAACATATTCGTGAATTCTAATGCAAGCACCCTAGTATATCTCATGGCATTCATGATGCGTGTATCATGCTCAGAATTTATTTATTATTTACTTTAAAACATAAATAGTTATTCCTCTCACCTCTGGCTGAAGCTCTAACAGACTCAGAAGCAGCTGAACTCACTGCTGGGGTCCTCGGTTCCTCGGGTTCGAACCTACACAGGTGGACTCAAATGAGGGACCTAACATACATAAACATGACTCTAAAATACTTCCCAAAAACCCCCTAAAACACCTTAAAATAATCACATAAATCATGCAAAGGAGGGCTGAACAGGGCACTTTCAGCGGCAGGTTCGGCAGCCGAAAGGCCCTCCAGAGCCGAAAGTCATGCACCTTCGGCGGCACTTTCGGCGGCCGAAGGTTCCCTCCAGAGACAAAACTCATGCATGTTCGGCGGCACCTTCGGCGGCCAAAACTCCCTTCCAAAGCCGAAAGTCCACTTTCGGTGGCAGAGTTCGGCAGCCAATACATGCTACCAAAGGTAGGTTCGGCGGCCGAAAGAGCCTTCGGCTGCCGAACCTGAGTTCTTCCCAAAGGGTAGAAACTCAGCTCAACATGCATAAACGCCTCCCAACTCATTCAATCATGCATTTTCCTATTCTACAACATGCATACTCAAGCATACAAGCTCCTAGGGGCTTCAAACTATCCTAAACCCCATCTACAACACATCAAACATGCATATCCAACATACATTGTTCATAAACGCACAGTAAACCCATAAACTCCACATAAACCTACACATGCATTTCTACCCCAAGAAACTTCATAAAACTTACTTAAAACATTAAAGGAACTATGGATCTACTCTTACCTCTTGAAGAACGAGAGGAGAGACGATCCAACTTGGAGATGGGAGAGATCTCAACTCTTTGGTCTCCAAGCTTCCAAAACTCGCTCTTTTGCTCAAATATCTTCAAATCAACATAAAGCTTGTTAAAACATGAAAGATCGAAGGAAAAACATCTAAAATGAACCATGGGAGAGCAAGAACTCACCGTGGCCGAAAATGGGGAGAAAACTCGCCCGTTTCGGCCATAGAGCTCTTATATAGGGGCTGGCAGACCACCTTTCGGCAGCCTAAAGTGCCTATAAAACTCATGCAAGTTCGGCGGCCGAACATGAGGTTCGATGGCTGAATCTTTGAAACTTTCGGAAGCCTAACTTGCCCCCCTAAACCATCCCACTTTCGGCAGCCGAGCCTGGAAATGTCTCCTTGGTCTTTTTCATTTAAAACTCAATTTCCTTTCTTGCTTAAAACCATAAAATACATTAAAACATTTTATGAAAACATGGTTTTACCCTTCTAGAGGTTTTCGACATCCGAGATTCCACCGGGCGGTAGAAATTCCAATACCGGAGTCTAGCTGGGTATTACAGATGTAGTGGAATTTTTTCTACTACTTGCACTGCGAATCCTTCATAGAAAGGTTTTAGGCGATGGCCATTCACCTTGAAGATCTTTCCTGTCTCTATACTGCGAATGTCTACAGCTCCATGGGGATAAGCATGCTTTACAATGAATGGTCCAATCCACCTAGACCGTAGCTTTCCTGGAAATAATTTCAAACGAGAGTCAAAGAGTAAGACTTTATCACCAACCTCAAATTGTTTTCTTGAAATCTGACTGTCATGGGAGGCTTTAGTTTTTGCTTTGTAGTTCCAAGAGGTCTCATATGCATCTCGTCTTATTTTCTCTAGCTCTTGCAGTTGCAACTTGCGATGGTGTCCAGCTTCCTTAAGGTCCATGTTGCAATTCTTTATAGCCCAATATGCCTTGTGTTCAAGTTCAACTGGAAGATGATAAGCTTTTCCATAGACCAATCTGTAAGGAGACATACCTATGAGGGTC
Organism: Manihot esculenta; assembly: GCF_001659605.2. Lineage (NCBI taxonomy): Eukaryota > Viridiplantae > Streptophyta > Magnoliopsida > Malpighiales > Euphorbiaceae > Manihot > Manihot esculenta. The sequence goes on along the minus strand of NC_035169.2, from coordinate 20,232,233 downwards.
TTGTAGGCTGTTCTGTAGGCCCATAAGGCATCTTCCAGACGTGCACTCCAGTCCTTTCGGTTGGGGGAAACTGTCTTTTCTAAGATGGCCTTGATTTCTCTGTTGGACACTTCAGCTTGCCCATTTGTCTGAGGATGATAGGCTGTGGATGTTCTATGTATCACATTATGCTTTCTAAGAAGGTTTTCCACTATCTTATTGCAAAAATGGGTCCCTCTGTCACTGATGATTGCCTTTGGTACTCCATGTCTGGCAAAAATGTTGGTCTTCACAAAGTCTATTATTGTTTTTGCATCATCAGTCTTTGTTGCTCTGGCTTCCACCCATTTGGACACATAGTCTACTGCAAGGATGATGTAGGTGTATCCAAAGGATGGTGAAAATGGTCCCATGAAGTCTATGCCCCACACATCAAATACCTCACAGACCATGATGGGGTTTTGTGGCATTTGATTTCTGTTGCTCAAATTTTCAGTCTGTTGGCACCTAGCACATGATCTGCAAAACAGAAAAGCATCTCGAAAAATAGTGGGCGAAAACAGGCCACTTTCAAGTATTTTGTGAGCAGTCTTTCTTGGGCCAAAGTGCCCACCACAACTATATGAATGACAAAATGTAAGAACTGAAGCTATTTCTTGGTCTGGAATACATCTCCTTATCATTTGGTCAGTACAATGTTTCCACAAATATGGCTCATCCCAAACATAGTATTTTGAATCTTTCTTTATTTTATCTCTGGTGTGCTTGGGCATGTCAGAAGGCAAGTTACCTGTGGCCAGGTAGTTCACCATGTCTGCGTACCATGGATCATCAGCTTGGGCATGAAAGATCTATTTAAAGAAGTCAGTCTCACCTTTTTTAGATTTTGAAAGGTGCTGCAAAGGAGTCTGCATTGGGCTCATGGCTGAATTGGGTTTAGTTTCTTCATCTTGCGCATGAGTGGACTGCAATGGAGGACTGGAAGGGCTTATTTGCGATGGAAGCTGAAGAGACGCGCCTGAAAGGCTTTCAGGCTCATCTTTCTGCGCAGGAATGATTTGCGCACCAAGCTGAAGTGGTGTAATCAATTTTTGTACTTCCTGTGGTTGTCTGTAGTTCACCTGTTGGATGCTGCAGACTGTTTCCTTCAGTTTTGGCTCTTTCTAGCTCTCTACATTTACTTGGTCAGTCTCCCTGCAAAAATCATTGGTTAGCATTTCAGCTTGATTCTCATCAAAGATATCCTGACTCAAGCAATCAATAATATCAAGACCATAAACAGGGGATATATCATGTGGATATTTCATAGCATCATAGACATTAAATTTAACGACTTCCCCTTCAAACTCCATAGTCAAGGTGCCATCATGCACATCAATCTTAGTCCTAGCAGTACTCAAGAAAGGACGTCCAAGAAGGATGTTAGAAGTAGTGTTGCAACTGTCTTCCTTTGTATCAATCGCATAAAAGTCTGCAGGAAAAATAAGTTCATCTACTTGTACTAGAACATCTTCTAGAACACCTATGGGGTAAACCATAGATCTATCAGCTAGTTGAATCACAACTCTTGTGTCTTTCAGTGCACCTGTATTCAAAAAATTATAAACGGCAAGGGGCATAACATTTATGGATGCACCAAAATCACACATAGCTTTCTTTATTCCAACATTTCCTATTTTACAAGAAATTTCAAACATGCCTTTATCTTTGCATTTAGTTGGGAGTTCCCTTTTAATCACAGCAGTAACAACTTCACCTACACTTACTTTCTCTCTTTCAGCAAGCTTTCTTCTATTGGTACACAGTTCTTTTAGAAATTTTGCGTACCTGAAAATCTGCTTAATAGCATCTAGCAGAGGTATATTGATCTCCATTTTTCTGAAGGTGTCTAGAATCTCCTTTTCTTCTTTTTCTTTCTGTGTTCTTTAAAATCTCTTTGGAAAAGGAGGTGGAATCAGAAAATGTACCTGTTGATCAGCCTTCTACGTAAGAGAGGTGTAAGATGAAGTTCGGCCAGTTGGCTCAGGTGGGTGGTGCGCAGGAATGGTTTCAGCTTGTATAGGAATGGTTTTAGCTAAAACCTCTGGCTCATGCGCAACTTGCTTCTCTTCCTCATGTTTGGCATCTTTAAGCTCTTTCCCACTTCTCAATGTAATGGCACTCACATTCTGTCTGGGATTAGTTTCAGTTTGAGAAGGGAGCTTACCTTGGGATTCTAGCTTGCTCATGGAGGTGGCCAATTGCCCTACCTGCCGTTGGAGGCTTTGCAAAGTCTTTACTACCTCATCAAGGGTAATTTTGGAACTTGGAGGCGCTGGTTGAACTTGATTTCTTTGGTAGTTCTGATAATTGTTAGCTCTCCCATAGCTGAAGTTGGAGTGGTCTCTCCAACCTGGATTGTAAGTGTTAGAATAGGGATCATGTCTTACCTGGTTGTTGTATCTCCCAATGGCATTGACTTGCTGGCTGTCTTCTTGAATAGTTGGACATTGATCAGTTGGATGTCCCACATATGCACAAATCCCATATGGCCGAGGTGGCTGGGATGGCTGAGCTTGTCCTATGGCAATATTTTTTTATAACAGATGTCAGTTCAGAAAGTATAGGAGCTAGGTCAGAAGTACTTACCTCATTGGCTCCTCTTTGCAGTTGTTTTTCTTCTCCATATTGCCTAGATGAGGCTGCAAGTGTGGAGATCAACTCTCTCATCTCCCTAGGTGCCTTGTCTACAATGGATCCTCCACAGGCTACATCAATGAATCTCCTTTCTGATGAAAGCAATCCTCCATAGAAGAATTCTATGAGTGCCTTATCTGAAATATCATGTTGGGGGCAACCTGTATACAATCTTTTAAACCTTTCCTAATAATCATATAAATCTTCAGATGGTTTCTGTCTTATGCTACTGATTTCTCTTCTTATGCCAATGGCCTTAGAAGTTGGGAAATATTTGTTTAAGAAAGTTATTGCCATATCATCCTAAGAAGTAATAGATCCAGGTGGTAAGTAAAACAACCAATCCTTAGCATAATCATCAAGTGAAAAAGGAAAAGCTCTTAACTTAACATGATCTTTAGAAATACCTTGAGGTCTCATAGATGAACAGACAATATTGAACTCTTTCAAGTGCTTCTGTGGATTTTCATTTTCTAATCCTCTAAATTTAGGAAGAAGATGAATCAAACCTGTTTTCAGTTAAAAGGGAACTATCAGAGGCGGATAGGTGATGCAAAGAGGTGCTTGATCACCTAAAGATGTTGTCAATTCTCTCATGGTTCTTTCTCTTGGCACTGCGGCTCTCATAGCTGGATTTTGGTGTATAATTTCCTCATGGACAGTATGTCCATTAGGGGCAGCAGGTTGTGCCACGTTTTCTGCCATTTCAGGGGCTTGGTGGTGCGATTGAGGTGTTTCAGATGAAGGTTCTGCACAAGGATGGTCTTCAGGCGCAGGTTCAGCTTCGGTTGGCTCTTCAGACCGAATGGCTTGCTTACCTAGTCTCCTGATGGTGCATTCAATTTCTGGATCGTAAGGCAGAGTTTCCCTACGTTCAGATCTGGTCATGAAAGAAAAATAAACAAGTTAAATTAATTTCCCAGCAACGACGCCAATTTTTGACTCACGGTTGTCGAAACCGGTCAAAAATAACCTTTTCGGTTATCAACAATATTACTACTGCAGATAGTGGTAAAGGATCGAATCCACAGAGAATTGAAAACTTATCTATTTATCTCAACAAGATCAAGAGACTTAACCGAATGAGAAACTGAAAGTAATTATCTGAAAGCGGAATAGAAGTAAAGTGCAATAAAAGTAAAAAAGGGGGGGGGGTTTGAGATTGATTTGATTAAACAACTACTGAAAGCAATTGAATAGCGAAAAATTAAAATAAAGATAAATCAAATATGAGAAAGGTCTAGTTGAAGAGTTGGATCCACTTCAGTTGTTTAGATTGATCATTGAAGCTTATGTTCTTTTGATTGATTCAATAGATTAGTTATGGGGATGGAAAACGCTTCTCATCACCATGTCTCTCCTTATGATTAAACCAATTAGGGAATGTCCTCTAATTAATTACTAATTAACAAATTGCCAAGGAACGTCCTTGGGCCTTAGGTATCAAACAATTGTTAATTGCATGAAGAAATAGAGAGATCCAATCCTAGCTACTCAAACGCATGAGATGTTGCTAGATCACACAATTTCCTTAGTTTTACACCAAGTGTTCTTATGTTTGAACAATTCCACCAATTACGGACTTAAAATTATCCAAACCAACAGTATATTACCTTGCAATTAAGAATCAAGTGGCCAATTTGATCAAAACACAAAGCAATAATAAAATCAAGCATGAAATTGCATGAATATTGAACCAATCAAAGACAAACAGTTTATATTTAGATCTCACAATCCATTAAACAACTTTAGTTTCAACCAATCTTCAACTAGATAAAAAGGTTTCAGCAACTCATGGCTGAACCAAAACAGAAAATAAAAGAAAAGAACAAAAGATGAAGAAGAACCAAAGATGGAGAGCCTTGTGGAGATGGTAGCCGAATCTTAGAAGAGAGGAGTCCTTGGTGCCGGCCACTTAAGGAGGCTTTTATATGGGATTTAAGATGCTGCCTAGGTCTTCTTGCTTGCTGCCCAAGTGTCTTCAAGTGGCTGCCCAAGTGCTGTCCACGTTTGCTTGCACAAGTTGTGCCGCCCATGCACATGTGAAGTGGGGGAGGCGTGTGCTTGGTCTTCAAAAGCAAGGAGTGGGGTCCTTGCTCTTACTTGCTGCCCATTTGTCTCCAAGATGCTACCCATGTGTTGAGTTGCTGCCCAATTTCCTCTTCACTCTTTCCTTGCCGCCCATGCACAAATAAGGAAGGTGGAGCCTCTCTTTGCAATTTGAATTTTGAATGTGCAAAGTATGAGTTGGCAAGCATGTGATCTTTGAATTTAGCTTCCTTAATTAGCTGGAATTTGAAATTCAAAATTTGAATATGAATCTTGAAGATTAGAAATTCAAAATACTTTCCTTATTTGGCTCTTCATTTATGGCAACTTGGGATTTGGTTTCTTGAGTAAGGAAAAGGCTTCTTGGAGATTTGAAATTTGAAATTCAAATTGCTTTGGCTGAATGCACTTTCTTTATTTGCCACTTTCCTTATTTAGCTTCACTTGATTTCAACTTGGCATACTTGCTCTCTATTGCTCCAATTAAGGCAATTTTAAGGGTATTTTTTCCAAAATGTCTCTTTACACCATTTTTTGCAAAATAATATCAAAAGCACTAAATTAAGCAGAAAACATGTAAATTAACATCAATAATATCATGATAAAATGGACTAAATTATGCTCTATCAGCAAGTAAAGGAAAAAAGAGGGGGTTTGAGATTTATTCAGTTAAACTAATAGAGAGAGCAATAAAGTAAACGAATAATAAAAGTAAAGACAAATCAATAATGAGAAGGCTCTAGTTGAAGAATCGGATCCACTTTAGTTGTTGGGATTGATCATTGACACTTAGGTTCTTTTGATTGATTCAATAGATTAGTTATGGAGATGAAAAACGCTTCTCACTACCATATCTCTCCTTAATCATAAACCAATTAGGAAATGTCCTCTAATTAATCACTAATCAACAAGTTGCCAAGGAACGCCCTTGGGCCTTAGGCATCAAAACAACTGTCAATTGCATTAAGAAATAGAGAGATCTAATCCTACCTACCCAAACATATGGTGATATTGCCAGATTATGCAATCTCCTTAGTTTTTACACCAAGTATTCTTATATTTGAATAATCTAAGCAATTACGGACTTAAAGTACTCAAACTAACAAATTATTACTTTGCAATCAAGAATCAACGTAGATCTAAACAACAAAGCAATAATGGAATCAAGCATGAAATTGCATAAATATTGAATAAATCAAAGATAACAATATATGTTCAGATCTCCCAATCCATAAAACAACCAAGGTTTCACCTAATCTTCAACTAGAATTAAAGGTTTCAGCCTCTCATGGCTGAAATAAAATAGAAAATAAATGAAAATAAGAAGAAAAAGAAGAACTGAATGGTGGTGGAGAAGAGAGGAGAGCGCTAGATTGAAGAGTGAAGGGAGAAGAAAGGTGCAGTAGCCTTGAAGAGATGCTTATATAGGATTTAGATGCTGCCCTAGGTCTTCCTTGCTGCCCAAGGTGCTACCCATGCCGCCCATGCCTTGCATTGATGAGGTGGAGCCTCTTTTTGAATTTTGAATTTTGAATGTGCAAGACTTGAGGTGGCATGTGTGTCTCCTTTGGCTTCCTTGAGAAGCTGAATTCGAATTTTAAATTTGAATGTACATCTTCTAAAGATTTGGCTTCTTCAATAAAGGAAAAGGATTCTTGAAGAATTTCAAAATAAGAAGAAAAAGAAGAACCGAATGGTGGTGGAGAAGAGAGGAGAGCGCCAGATTGAAGAGTGAAGGGAGAAGAGAGGTGCAGTAGCCTTGAAGAGATGCTTATATAGGATTTAGATGCTGCCCTAGGTCTTCCTTGCTACCCAAGTTGATGTCCTTGCTGCCCAAGGTGCTACCCATACCGCCCATGCCTTGCATTGATGAGGTGGAGCCTCTTTTTGAATTTTAAATTTTGAATGTGCAAGACTTGAGGTGGCATGCGTGTCTCCTTTGGCTTCCTTGAGAAGCTGAATTCGAATTTCAAATTTGAATGTACATCTTCTAAAGATTTGGCTTCTTCAATAAAGGAAAAGGATTCTTGAAGATTTTGAATTTCAAACTGCTCTACTGAATGCACTTTCCTTATTTGTCACTTTCCTTATTTAGCACTTTCCATAATAAGCTGAATCTTGATTTTGAATTTTGAATGCTCTTGAGGATTTGAAATTTGAATTTCAAACTACTTTCCTTATTTGTCTCCTCTCAAGTTGCACTTGCCATGCTTGCTCTTCCTTGCTCCATTTTAGGCAGTTTTAGAGGCATTTTCACCAAATTGTCTCTTTACACCATTTTCTGCAAAATAAGATTAAAATCACAAAATTAGGCATAAAAAGTGTAAATAAACATTAATAGTATCATTATAAAGTGGTCTGAATTTGGTTCTATCAAGGTCCTCAATGTGCTTATTGAGTTCATGCAGAAGGACAACATGCGAGCTAAAGCCTCATCACGTTGGCCCTTGTCTCATCATGTTGATAGTAGGACTTCTCTAAAGAGAACAGCTACGCTAAGACCTCGTCTCGCTGAGACTCAACTGCATAAACTCATTGGGAGGCCTGGGCAACCTCCTCCTTCATCTCTCTCAGTTGTTTAGTGAGGTCTTTAATAACCTTTTGGAACTCAATGATCCGTCTGCGGGCCTCACTAGTGACAATGATGTTTTCATCCCAGCACTCTTCAGCAATGCGCTGCTCCACCAAGCTCTGAAAAGACCGGTTTCGGACATCGATTACCAGAAATACCCTTAAGGCTTACCACGGAAAAATAAAGTTAAAAAGCTAAAGAAGTTACAAATACCCTCAAGAATGGAAGATGGCTTACCATTAGGAACATCTCCCTCAAGTTGCTTCAACACTCACAAAATCAAGACCTGTACCCGCTGTTGATCCAAAGTTACATGAAATCTTAGTCTATTCTAATAAGGTATGTAGACATACAATTATCAGTACTCTTTCTAACGATCTCTTTGATGTCTACTGTTCCTACAAGGATGCCAGCAAAATATGAGATTCAGTAAACCTGAAATATAGTGCTAAGGATGCTGGAAAACAAAAATTTGTAATTGGCAATTTTTATAAATGGGAAATGATTGAAGAAAAAGACATCAAAATGCAAATCAATGAGTACCATAAACTTCTAGAAGATCTTAGAGCAGAAAACATCACTTTACAAGATAAATTTGTGATTGGAGTGCTGATAGAAAAATTATCAAATTCCTGAAGTGACTACAAACAACAACTAAAACACAAGCACAAATAGTTGACGTTGTCATAACTCATCACCCATATTATTATTGAAGGTACAAACAGGAGGGAACTTAAAGCTGCAAAAGGTAAAGAGCTGACTACAAAAGCAAATCTTGTACAAGAAAAAGTGCACAAATCAAATAACAGGTACGAAAATAAAAAATCTGATTACAAATCTAAGTTTAATAATCCCACCTTTAAAAAGAAATGACATTATTTTGTATGTGGTAAGCCGGGTCATCATGCACCTCAGTGTAGGAAAAGAGTAATAAATGACAATCCTCCTAAACCAAAAGTAAATTTAGTTGAAGGAGATGACATTATTGTTGCGGTCATTTCTCAAACTTTTCTTGTAGCTAATGTGCAAGAATGGGTAGTAGACTCTGGTGCTACTAGGTATATCTGTGCAAACAAAAATACAGTTACCTCTTACACTACAGTGAGGGAAGGAGAAAAATATGTGTATTTAGATGATTCTAGGACTACAAGTGTCATTGGTAAAGCGAAAGTTCTTCTCAAACTTATATCTGGCAAGACCTTGGCACTTAATGAAATATTTTATGTACCTAATATAAGAGCTAATTTAATTTCTGTAGCTCTATTGAGAAAGACTGGGATTAAGGTGTCTTTTGAGTCAGACAAAATTGTACTGACTAAAAATGACATTTTTATTGGAAAAGGTTATTGTAATCAGGGACTCTTTGTTCTCAATATTTCTACAATAACAAATGGAAATGTATCTTCTTCTGCTTACTTGTTTGATTCTTTGATTTATGGCATGTTAGATTAGGATATGCTAATATATTGGTATAATATCTGGCACTGATAATACATGTTTAAATAAATGTGAGATTTGTGTAGAATCTAAGTCAACAAAAAAAATTATATTCAACTACACATAAAGAATCTGAATTACTTAGCTTAATACACACAGACTTAGGGGATTTAAAACAAACTATGACTAGAGGTGGTAAAAAATATTATGTAATTTTTAGTAATAACTATTCTAGATATACTAAAGTATATTTACTTAGAAACAAAGATGAAGCATTTGATATGTTTCAAGTATATAAAACTGAAATAGAAAATCAATTAAATAGGAAAATAAAAAGAATTAGATCAGATAGAAGTGGAGAATATATCTCATTTAATGACTTTTGTGAGAAATAATGAATAATTCATGATTTTACTCCACCCTATTCATCTGAATCTAATGGAGTAGCGGAAAGAAAAAATAGAACAATAAAAGAAATGATGAATGCTTTATTAATAAGTTCCTCTTCACCTAATAACCTTTGAGAGAAAGCTTTATTATCTGCTTGTTATCTACAAAATAGGATACCCTATGAATTTTGGAAAGGTTATACACTTAAATTAAAATATTTAAAAGTGTGGGAGTGTCTTGTTAAAGTAAATCTTCCTCATCCTAAGAAATGAAAAATAAGTTCTAAAACGTCTAATTGAATGCTTATAGATTATGCTGATCATTGGGCTATATTAGTTAGACTAATGAAATATTTGAGAGGTACCATGAACTATGATATCTTATATAGTGGATTTTCCGCTGTATTAGAAGGATACAGTGATGCTTACTGGATTTCAGATTCAGATGAGATAAAATTCACCAGTGATTATGTATTCACTCAAGGAGGTGGTGCAATTATATGGAAATCAACCAAATAAAATATCATTGCTAAATCCACTATGGAGTCAGAGTTTATTGCTCTGAAATTAGCTGGAACTGAAACTGAGTGGCTAAGAAACTTCTTAGTAAATACTCCATTAGGAATAAAACCAACATCATCTGTATCAATGCATTGTGATTGCCAAGCGATAATAATCATTGCAAAGAATAAAACTTTCAATGATAAAAATAGACATATTCGTCTAAGACATAATGGTGTTAAGCAGCTGCTGAAATATGGAACTATTTCCATTGATTATGTGAAGTCAGAAGTGAATTTGGCCGATCCTCTAACTAAACCTTTAGGGAAAAAACTAATAGATGAAACATCGAGGGAAATGGGACTTGAGCCAATTTGAAATTAACAGTGATGAAAACCCAACCTTTGTGATTGGAGATTCCATTAAAAATGTTCATATGGGTAATAATAAGTCACTTGTTAATTTTAATAACATTATTTATTATTGTCCCTTTCTATGGTATGAGAAGTGCTAGACTGCATTAATGAGAGGATGAGATGGAAGCTCTTAATGATATTCATATCCCTTATGGGTGGTGTATAAATTGTAGTATACACTTGATGATATCACCTATATAAGTGTAGAATGGGGCCGCTTCTATGAGATTATAGCATAATCTCTAGAGCATTTATGAACTACCAGGCGCGTGCATGACCTATTAGCGCAAAACAGCGTTGACAACAAGATTTGTGTAGTGTTATGAGATTGATGAAAAATTAGCATACAAAAAAGAGTTTTAGTTCATAGAAACAAAAGTTTCACCAATTACTATGTATGTTAAGTCTTATTAATCTAGGTCTGCTTCATAATCTAAAAGACACCAGATTCTAAACATATAAACTAAATTTCTAAATCCAGCAATAAAAAATCTTTTGAAATTTGTGGGGGATTGTTGTAAAATTAGTTTAGATTTCAAAACATTTTATGGTCGTTAAAGATTTTATGGTCGTTGAAAATTTTATGGTCATTAAATATTTTATGGTTGTTAAAGATTTTATGGTCATTAAATATTTTATTTATGAGATTTAAATATAATATTAAATCTGACTGTTATGATTTTATTATATTGTCTCGAGATTTTTATAACCATATATAACGGTCGATTTTTCTACTATAAATAGTCTTCATCTTTACAAAGATAAGAACTCCCATTCATTACTTTATTCTTTCTTTCCTTTGTGTTTTCTGCTGAGTTATAAATTTGAGATAAATTCTTGTTATTCTGATCTTGAAAATTAAATCTCAGAAGAATCTGTTTAATCATGAAGATTACAAAATAAATCCTTAAGGACAGTGTTCAACACGATTCGTGTTTCATCATTTTATCATATTTTTCCAACAATAAATTCATAAAACAATTGAGTGCAAATATTAAATAACTTAGAGAAATTCAAAACACATGTAATATGCTTCAATAAGGAAAGAAATGTGGTAATGCAGTGATATTATCTAATTTTATTATAAATTAGGGGTTCACTTCACTGATGGACAGGAAACGAGGTGGCTGCGACACTTTTTTCCAAATGTCGCACTATGCCATGAAAAGAGTGTAGCACATCACTTGGCTTGTATAAGTTCGAGAGCAGTGACGCCTTCTTTCAGACGCCATCTTGCGTAAACATTGGATACCAATATTATATCTCCTTATTAGTACGTCAGTTCCCCAATACTTAATCTTAAATATGAGTTAGGGGAGCTTATAATCATGTTTTTTTATTTTATTATATGCAAGTGAAATGTGAATGTAGCAAAATTTTATATTCATAATTGAAATTCCCATAATGCATCCATTACCCAAATTTATTGATGCATATGCAGCAAAATTTTGTAATTAATCAATTCACCTTTAGCATAATCATCTCCTTTTTTTTCCATGTTTCAATCAGCAACTTAACTTCTAGACAATTTTCTATATGAATTTAATGTCAATTTTGGACATCATACAGATACAATCATATTTAGGACTTCTACATAACAACTGCATGTGTCTTAGCTATATAGTTCCAATTTAGTCTATTTTCACTTATTTTTATTTAATTTATACTTTTAGAAATTTCAATTGAAATTAAGCTAGAATGTGTCTTCAAAATTTTAGCTCTATTAGCTCTATTTATTAAGTCCTATTTGGACATAGAATTATATCTTTTGAAGAACTAAAACTCCAATTGAGCTTGATGGATTTATTATGATGGCTTTTTACAAAATGCCACCATATTAGAAAATTTGACTCAGTTCGATCCATGACAAATGTGAAGTGTTGGACTTCTTGTAATACCCGGCTAGACTCCGGTATCGGAATTCCTACCGTCCGGTGGAATCTCGGATGTCGGAAGCCTCTAGTAGGGTAGAAACATGTTTTCATAAAATGTTTTAAGGTATTTCATGGTTTTAAGTATGAAAATTTAAGGAGTTTTTGCATGAAAAGTCTTTGGAGGAAAACCCAGGTTCGGCCGCCGAAAGTCAAGTTCGGCCGCCGAACATACATGCGTTTTGGAGGCACGTTAGGCCCCCGAAAGCATGAGCGAGGAAAGTTCAGGTTCGGCCGCCGAAAGTCAAGTTCGGCCGCCGAACATGGCATGCATGCGGAGGCACATTCGGCCCCCGAACGTGGCCTAGCCAGCCACCTATAAAAGGGTCCCTTAGGTCCGCACAGGCGAGCTTTTCTCCCCCGTTGCCGGCCAAGGTGAGTCTCCGCCACCCCTCCCTCGATCTTGAGTGTTTTCCTTAGATCTTCCATGATTTTCATGGGTTTTAACTTCTGTTTTAAAGATTTGTGAGTAAAGAGCAAGTTTTGGGTACTTGGAGGTTCAAAGAGCTCAATCTCTCCATCTCCAAGCTAGGATCGCCTTTCCTCTCGTTTCTTCAAGAGGTAAGCTCGGATCCACCCTTGTTATGTGTTTTTAAACAAGCATTAAGTTGTTTTATGGGTAGAGATGCATGTTTAGGCTTGTGATGAGTTTATGGGTTTTGATGATGATTTGAGCAATGTATGTTGATTTTGTGTGTTGGAAGTGTTGTAGTTGGGGTATTTGATAGTTTGAGACCCCTAGGTGTGATATATGGTGTTTATGCATGTTTTAGAACAAGTTTATGCATGATTTGAGAGTTGGGAGGCAAATGTGCATAGAGGAGCCAAAGTTTCTGCCCTTTGGCAGAAACCAGGTTCGGCAGCCGAAGGAGCTTTCGGCCGCCGAACATGGCTGGGGAGGCAGGCCTTTCGGCTGCCGAAGTTGCCCCCGAAAAGAGACTTTCGTCTCTGTCTGGGACTTTCGGCCGCCGAAGGTGCCGCCGAACATGCATGAGTTTCGCCTCTGTCTGGGAGTTCGGCCGCCGAAGGTGCCGCTGAACCTGCCTGACTTTCGGCTCTGGAGGGACTTTCGGCCGCCGAACCTGCCGCCGTAAGTGCCCTGTCCAGCCATTTCTTGCATGTTTTTATGTGATGTTTTCATGATGTTATAGGGGGTTTTTGGGGAGTATGTTAGAGTTATGTTTATGTATGTTTGGTCCCTCATTGGAGTCCACCTGTGTAGGTTCGGACCCGAGGAACCGAGGACCCCAGCAGTGAGCCAGCTGCTACAGAGTTTGTCAGAGCTAGCCAGAGGTGAGTGGAATAAACCTTAAGTTTTAAAATAAATGAAATATAAATTTTGAGCATGATCCATGCATCACGAATGCCATTGAGCTATGGTAGGTTGTTTGCATTAGTATTCACGAATATGCTGCATTGCATTTATGATATTGATGTTGATGTGGATTGGTTATTGCATGATCCTTTAGTCCTCATATGATATGATGATGTTATGGCATGATATGGTATGGAAGTCCAGGTTGTACCCATTCTACGTCCCTGGCACGATGTAAGAGGAAGTCCAGGTTGTACCCATTCTACGTCCCTGGCACAGTTGGACTGTATGATATGTTATGTTAAGGGAAAGACCGGTTGTACCCATTCTACGTCCCGGCACAGTTGGACTATGTAGAGGACTATTGGTGACAATACCATCCGAGATGTGATTTGTTGTGATGTGCTGCATTACATAAGGGCATGAAATTTTAATACATGTTTTCTCTATTCTGCTCACTGGGCTTTGTAGCTCACCCCTCTCCCCTAACCCCAGATGTGCAGGTACAGGGTAGACCAGGAGGTTAGCCAGAGTTATGAAGTGTGTATGTAATAGTTAGATGGTGGACATGACAGTTGTATTATGATGTAAAGTAAGAGATTTCAGTATATTATAGTTATGTTATGTGTAATGATATTGAGGATTAGATATTGTGCTTGACATTATGTATGGAGGTATCCCTTTTATTACATGATCAAAATGTTTTATAATGTTATGGAAGCCAACTCATCTCATGATGTATTGCCCATTGGGGCATTGTTGAGATCCCACAGAGGGATTATGTTTATGATTATGGTTATGTACAGTATATGTTCAGGTTGAGTTGGTTGATGAAAGAAAAGTTTTAATTTTTATGAATGTTTGTTGATCATGTATGGGATTAAACAGGTTTCCAGGATGTATGTTTGGCTTGCTACGGGTCCCGGCGGCCTTAAGTCGACCCGGATCCTAGCGCCGGTAGCGGTCCGATTTTCGGGTCGTTACAGAATGGTATCAGAGCCCTAGGTTCATATGGTCGGACCTAGAGTGTCGGGCTCATAGAGGTTATAGAAGGTCAAGCACAATAGGAAAGGTCATGTCCACTAGGATAGGATGTGGAGTCCTGTCTTACATGATGATGTGAAATGCCATGATTATATACATGTGCATTGATGCTATGATATGTTTATGTGATGAGGGTTCATGTGTGCCCACATGAACCATATGATGCTAATGCTTGCTTGATGTGTACTGTTTTTCAGAAAATAGGATGAGGGGAACTCGTCGATCTGCACGATTGACTGGAGTGCCACCCGAGGATGAGGGCACGAGCGCCCGTCCTCCCACATTGCCTAGGGCAATGTCTTGTAGAGCCAACAGAGATAGAGTGTCAAGGGACCCTAGAAGGTCTTTTGATGCTAGCAGAAGGGGGACTGATAGAGGAGGAAGTTCTTCAGATGTGAGGGAGGTTATGGAAGAGGATCAGAGGAGGAATGGGAACCTGGATGTGAGTATGCAGGAAGAAGGGACAGGGGAGTCTCAGGGAGGCGTTCAGGCCTCGGGGTATGGTTTTCCACCCCATTATCCACCCTTCCCACAGGGTTCAGGGTATCCGATGGGAGGTACATCGGATTACTCCAGCTTTAACCCCTACCCTACCTACATGCCCTATCCACCTTTCTATCCGCCTTACACACAGTACCCAGCTTATCCACCCTCACCTTTCTATCCAAACCCGGCAAACCCCACCTCGGGGAATGCTGCACCTCCACCTCCACCACCTACAGAACCAGTAGCCCCGGTTACTCAACCTCCTAGACCTAGCTCAGCTGATGGGAGCAGGGTAAAGATGACAGATTACCTCAAGCTAGATGCTCCCAAATACAAGTCAGGGGATGACCCCTTTGAGTATCTGAGAGTGGTGAAGACTATAACTGATGAGCTAGGGGCAAGTGACAGCAGGGCCATTCAGATGGCAGGGTTCACTTTAAAGTGCAAGAAGGCACGGGAATGGTTCAAGTGTTATGTGGACCCGAGACTAGACGGTATGACATGGGAAGAATTTGTGAATGAGTTCGCTGGATGGGCTTTTCCAGACAGTTCTAGAGAACTGAAGATGATTGAGTTTGAGCAACTGAGGCAGTCAGAGCACATGGGTGTAGAGGAGTTCACGGATAAATTCTTAGAGCTATTGCCTTTTTCAGGGCAAGCTCTAGATACAGATACGAAGAAAGCCAAGAAATATGTTATGAAGCTGCATTCCAGGTACTCCTCGTTGGTTCAGTCAGCTGAGAGAGAAAGTTTCCACACTGTGGTAGATATGGCTCGAAGAATGGAAGCAAGTGCTATAGTTGAGGGGTCAGTGAAGCAGTCAGTGACCCAGTCTTCAGGGGTTAAGACCCCAGGCAGAGGAGGACCAGGGTTCTCTTCTCAGAGCTCAGGTAAGAAGAGGTGGGATAACACCACCAGGAAGCCGAAGAAGAATAAGTTTTGGAACAAGTTGAAATCCGGTCTGGGATTTGGCGGTGGCTCGAGCTCAGGCTCAGATGGTACAGAATGCCAGAGATGTGGAAGACCACACAGGGGAGTGTGTCGAGCTGGGACTAACACATGTTTCAGATGTGGACAGGAGGGACACATGGCTCGGGATTGTCCTAGAGCACCTTTTATGGGCCAGCCCCAGCAGACAGCTTCTGGTAGTGTGGCACAGCCAGCAGTTCCAGCCACAACTCAGGGCAGTGGCAGAGGTAGAGGGAGAGGGGCAGCCTCTTCTTCTGGTTCCCGAGGTGAAGGTCCATCAGCTCCAGCCAGGATCTTCACCATGACTCAGCAGGAGGCTAACACATCCAACACCGTGGTGTCAGGTAATCTCGTCATTGGGTGTTCTGATGTGTATGCATTAATGGACCCGGGTGCATCTCATTCATTTATTACTCCGAGAGCCGTTGAGAGGTTGGGTCTGATAGTCTCTGGGTTAGAGTGTCCCCTATGGGTCAGTGGACCCAAGTGTGACCCGTCAGTGGCAGTGTCAGTCTGCCAGTTCAGTCCAATTTTTGTTGAGGGAAGATGCCTCTCTGCCGACCTTGTGGTTCTAGATTTGACAGACTTTGACGTCATTCTAGGGATGGATTGGCTATCTACCCATGGTGCTACCTTGGACTGCAGGGACAAGGTAGTCAGGTTCAGAGATCAGAACGGGTCAGAGGTCGTCTTCAGAGGAGACAAGAGGGGCACGCCTAGAGGTCTGATATCAGCTCTTCAGGCTCGTAGGTTGCTTAGGAAGGGATGTCAGGGGTACTTAGCTCATGTGAGAGAGCTAGACAGTCAGGTCAGGGAGCCGGCCTCGGTGCCAGTTGTCAGAGAGTTTCAGGATGTTTTTCCGGATGAGCTTCCAGGTTTACCACCTGCTAGGGAGATAGAGTTCGAGATAGAGTTGGTGCCTGGAACTAGACCGATCTCTATCCCTCCCTACAGGATGGCTCCAGCCGAGTTAAAGGAGTTGAAGGAACAGTTGTAAGAGTTGGTAGAAAAGGGTTTCATCGACAGAGTACCTCACCTTGGAGTGCTCCAGTCTTGTTTGTGAGAAAGAAGGATGGATCCCTTAGGCTTTGTATCGACTACAGACAGTTGAACAAAGTCACTACCAAGAATAGGTACCCTCTGCCAAGGATCGATGATCTATTCGACCAGCTAGCAGGAGCAGGTTGTTTCTCCAAAATAGATCTGAGATCGGGGTACCATCAGCTAAGGATAAGAGAAGAAGATGTGCCAAAGACAGCTTTCAGGACCAGATATGGGCATTTTGAGTTCCTTGTAATGCCGTTCGGGTTAACCAACGCCCCTGCAGCATTCATGGATCTCATGAACAGGGTGTTTAGCCAGTACCTGGATCACTTCGTTATTGTCTTCATAGATGATATCTTGGTGTATTCCAGGAATGCAGAGGAGCATGCCCATCATCTGCGGTTGGTCTTGCAGACCTTGAGGGAACATGGCTTGTATGCCAAGTTCTCTAAGTGTGAGTTCTGGCTGAGGAGCATTTCGTTCTTGGGGCATGTAGTGTCAGAGAATGGGATTGAGGTAGACCCCAAAAAGACAGAAACTGTGGCTAACTGGCCTAGACCCACTTCAGTGACAGAGATTAGAAGTTTCTTGGGTTTGGTAGGTTACTACAGGAGGTTCGTTCAGGACTTCTCGAAGATAGCAGCTCCTCTGACCAGGTTAACCAGGAAGAATCAGAAGTTTCTATGGACCGACCAGTGCGAAGAGAGTTTTGAAGAGCTTAAGAAGAGGTTGACTTCAGCACCAGTTTTAGCTCTGCCATCTAGTGAAGAGGACTTTACAGTCTTTTGTGATGCGTCCCATGTGGGACTGGGTTGTGTACTAATGCAGAATGAGAAGGTGATTGCTTATGCTTCTAGGCAGCTAAAGAAGCATGAGTTGAATTACCCCACACATGACCTAGAGATGGCAGCAGTAATCTTTGCACTCAAGATGTGGAGGCACTACCTCTATGGGGTAAAATGTGAGATCTTCACAGATCATAAAAGCCTGCAGTACATCCTGAGTCAAAGAGATCTGAATCTGAGACAAAGGAGATGGGTAGAGCTGCTGAGTGACTATGATTGCAAGATTCAGTACCATCCGGGTAAGGCGAATGTTGTGGCAGACGCCTTAAGCCGGAAGTCACTAGGCAGATTATCCCACATATCGACAGAGAGGAGGCCAATGGTGAAGGAGTTCTACAAGCTTCTTGAGGAAGGTCTACAGATGGAGTTGTCTGGTACAGGTGCCTTGGTGGCCCAGATGAGAGTGGTACCCGTGTTGCTGGAGCAGGTGGCTCAGAAACAGCATGAGGACCCGGAGTTAGTGAAGATTGCCAGGACTGTTCAGTCAGGCAATAATAGTGAGTTCAGATTCGACAGCAAGGGGATCCTCCGCTATGGGAGCAGACTATGTGTACCAGATGACATAGGGCAAAAAGGAGACATTATGAGAGAGGCTCATAATGCAAGATACAGCATTCACCCCGGAGCCACCAAGATGTATCAAGATCTAAAGAAGGTTTATTGGTGGCCAGCTATGAAGAAAGAAGTGGCACAGTTCGTGTCAGCCTGCGAAGTGTGTCAGAGGGTGAAGCTGGAACATCAGAAGCCGGCTAGAATGCTTAACCCGCTACCTATTCCAGAGTGGAAATGGGAGAATATAGCTATGGACTTCGTAGTGGGGTTACCGGCAGCGTCCAACAGGGTGGACTCCATATGGGTGATTGTGGACAGACTCACCAAATCTGCTCACTTCATTCCTGTCAGGAGTGGCTACTCTGTGGACAAGTTGGCGCAGGTGTATGTGGACGAGATCGTCAGGTTGCATGGGGTTCCTGTTTCGATAGTGTCAGATAGAGGGCCCCAGTTCACCTCCAGGTTTTGGCGGAGTCTGCAGAATGTTATGGGTACTAGGTTGGATTTCAGTACTGCCTTCCACCCCCAGACTGATGGACAGTCAGAAAGGACCATCCAGACTATCGAGGATATGCTCAGAATGTGTGTGCTGGACTTTGGCGGTTCTTGGAGGCAGCATCTACCTTTGGTGGAGTTTGCCTACAATAACAGCCATCATGCTAGCATCGGGATGGCTCCATATGAAGCTTTGTATGGAAGGAAGTGCAGATCACCTGTTTGCTGGGAGGAAGTTGGAGAAAAGGCCTTAGCAGGGCCTGAGCTAGTAGAGATCACCAGCAGGGTGGTACCCATAATCAAAGAGAGAATCAAGACTGCTGCCAGCAGACAGAAGAGTTATGCAGACGTCCGCAGGAGACAGTTAGAGTTTCAGGAGGGGGATCTGGTATTGCTCAAGGTGTCTCCAATGAAGGGAGTGGTTCGCTTCGGAAAGAAAGGTAAACTAGCCCCACGATACATCGGACCCTTCGAAATCTTGCAAAAGATTGGGAATGTGTCGTACAAGCTGGATTTACCTGCTTCAATGGAAAGAATCCATCCGGTTTTCCATGTTTCAATGTTGAGGAAGTTTGTGTCAGATCCGAGCAAGGTTCTTAGTGAGCCTGATGTGGAGGTCCAAGAGGATCTCACTTATGTTGAACAGCCAGTACGGATCATAGACACCCAGATCAGAAAGTTAAGAAACAAGGAAATCCCGATGGTGAAAGTCCTTTGGAACCACCACAATATAGAAGAATGCACTTGGGAGACACGGGAGTCTATGCTCCAGCAGTACCCTCATCTCTTTTAAGGTTAGATCTCTATGTGTTTATGTGTTATGTATGTATGTTATGTTTTATGCCATGCTATGTGTGCTAGTTGAGGAACATTCGGGGACGAATGTTCTTAAGGGGGGGAGAATGTAATACCCGGCTAGACTCCGGTATCGGAATTCCTACCGTCCGGTGGAATCTCGGATGTCGGAAGCCTCTAGTAGGGTAGAAACATGTTTTCATAAAATGTTTTAAGGTATTTCATGGTTTTAAGTATGAAAATTTAAGGAGTTTTTGCATGAAAAGTCTTTGGAGGAAAACCCAGGTTCGGCCGCCGAAAGTCAAGTTCGGCCGCCGAACATACATGCGTTTTGGAGGCACGTTAGGCCCCCGAAAGCATGAGCGAGGGAAGTTCAGGTTCGGCCGCCGAAAGTCAAGTTCGGCCGCCGAACATGGCATGCATGCGGAGGCACATTTGGCCCCCGAACGTGGCCTGGCCAGCCACCTATAAAAGGGTCCCTTAGGTCCGCACGGGCGAGCTTTTCTCCCCCGTTGCCGGCCAAGGTGAGTCTCCGCCACCCCTCCCTCGATCTTGAGTGTTTTCCTTAGATCTTCCATGATTTTCACGGGTTTTAACTTCTGTTTTGAAGATTTGTGAGTAAAGAGCAAGTTTTGGGTACTTGGAGGTTCAAAGAGCTCAATCTCTCCATCTCCAAGCTAGGATCGCCTTTCCTCTCGTTTCTTCCAGAGGTAAGCTCGGATCCACCCTTGTTATGTGTTTTTAAACAAGCATTAAGTTGTTTTATGGGTAGAGATGCATGTTTAGGCTTGTGATGAGTTTATGGGTTTTGATGATGATTTGAGCAATGTATGTTGATTTTGTGTGTTGGAAGTGTTGTAGTTGGGGTATTTGATAGTTTGAGACCCCTAGGTGTGATATATGGTGTTTATGCATGTTTTAGAACAAGTTTATGCATGATTTGAGAGTTGGGAGGCAAATGTGCATAGAGGAGCCAAAGTTTCTGCCCTTTGGCAGAAACCAGGTTCGGCAGCCGAAGGAGCTTTCGGCCGCCGAACATGGCTGGGGAGGCAGGCCTTTCAGCTGCCGAAGTTGCCCCCGAAAAGAGACTTTCGTCTCTGTCTGGGACTTTCGGCCGCCGAAGGTGCCGCCGAACATGCATGAGTTTCGCCTCTGTCTGGGAGTTCGGCCGCCGAAGGTGCCGCCGAACCTGCCTGACTTTCGGCTCTGGAGGGACTTTCGGCCG
Organism: Manihot esculenta; assembly: GCF_001659605.2. Classification (NCBI taxonomy): domain Eukaryota; kingdom Viridiplantae; phylum Streptophyta; class Magnoliopsida; order Malpighiales; family Euphorbiaceae; genus Manihot; species Manihot esculenta. The sequence goes on along the minus strand of NC_035169.2, from coordinate 20,211,513 downwards.
CCGAACCTGCCGCCGAAAGTGCCCTGTCCAGCCATTTCTTGCATGTTTTTATGTGATGTTTTCATGATGTTATAGGGGGTTTTTGGGGAGTATGTTAGAGTTATGTTTATGTATGTTTGGTCCCTCATTGGAGTCCACCTGTGTAGGTTCGGACCCGAGGAACCAAGGACCCCAGCAGTGAGCCAGCTGCTACAGAGTTTGTCAGAGCTAGCCAGAGGTGAGTGGAATAAACCTTAAGTTTTAAAATAAATGAAATATAAATTTTGAGCATGATCCATGCATCACGAATGCCATTGAGCTATGGTAGGTTGTTTGCATTAGTATTCACGAATATGCTGCATTGCATTTATGATATTGATGTTGATGTGGATTGGTTATTGCATGATCCTTTAGTCCTCATATGATATGATGATGTTATGGCATGATATGGTATGGAAGTCCAAGTTGTACCCATTCTACGTCCCTGGCACGATGTAAGAGGAAGTCCAGGTTGTACCCATTCTACGTCCCTGGCACAGTTGGACTGTATGATATGTTATGTTAAGGGAAAGACCGGTTGTACCCATTCTACGTCCCGGCACAGTTGGACTATGTAGAGGACTATTGGTGACAATACCATCCGAGATGTGATTTGTTGTGATGTGCTGCATTACATAAGGGCATGAAATTTTAATACATGTTTTCTCTATTCTGCTCACTGGGTTTTGTAGCTCACCCCTCTCCCCTAACCCCAGATGTGCAGGTACAGGGTAGACCAGGAGGTTAGCCAGAGTTATGAAGTGTGTATGTAATAGTTAGATGGTGGACATGACAGTTGTATTATGATGTAATGTAAGAGGTTTCAGTATATTATAGTTATGTTATGTGTAATGATATTGAGGATTAAATATTGTGCTTGACATTATGTATGGAGGTATCCCTTTTATTACATGATCAAAATGTTTTATAATGTTATGGAAGCCAACTCATCTCATGATGTATTGCCCATTGGGGCATTGTTGAGATCCCACAGAGGGATTATGTTTATGATTATGGTTATGTACAGTATATGTTCAGGTTGAGTTGGTTGATGAAAGAAAAGTTTTAATTTTTATGAATGTTTGTTGATCATGTATGGGATTAAACAGGTTTCCAGGATGTATGTTTGGCTTGCTACGGGTCCCGGCGGCCTTAAGTCGACCCGGATCCTAGCGCCGGTAGCGGTCCGATTTTCGGGTCGTTACACTTCTTGTGATGGCCTTCTTCAAAATACCCTTATGCATTTTGATTTGCTCTCATTTTAATTTATAAATCCTTTTTTTTTTCTTTTATCTTATAACAATGTGAGATTTGTTCCATTTCTCCAACACTAACCCTGTCAAATAGAAGAGAATCTAGCAAAGGTTGATTCATAAAAGTTTTATGATCTTTTAGATTTGGCATTTTACGTTTGTTATTAATGAAATCTAATTTGTTCTTTGCTTATAGTACATTATACACTATTGTTTTAATCGATACTTACTAGAAATTGAGACAGACTCAAGTAGGTTATAGTAGGTTATAGATATATAGACATATATGAGATTACAATGGTGTATATATATATATATATTTATATGAGTATTCAGAGTGTACAAAGAATGTAGCTTCAGAAATACCTCAGTCTAAAAATATAAATGTAATAGAAGAAGAAGAGTCAGAATCTGAAACTAAGCAAAGTCAACCAGAGTCAGAAGATATAAAACAATTTGAAAGAAATCCCATATCACATAGAGAAATAGTAAGTAGAGCACCAAATCTAAGATTATTAGATAAACTAAATAATACTTCTCAATTTAAGAATAATGCTTCGACAGTCTATGAATGAAATATAGATGGATTGTCTGAGTATAATATTTTAAGTTTATTACAACATATGACTATGACAGCTAACGTGTATAACACCCAGTCTTTTGCTTCAGATAGGGCAATAGCTAAATAATTATAGCAGGTTTCACAGGACAGTTAAAAGAATGATGGTATTACCATCTAGCAGATAGGCAGTAATTAGAAATTTTAAACTCAATCCAAGTAAATAGCGAGGGTGAACCTATATATAACGAATTAGGATAAACTATTCAAGATGCAGTATTAACATTAATTTTAACAATTTCATTACATTTTATAGGAGACCCATCACACTTAAAGGAAAAAAATGCTGAACTATTGAGTAATTTAAAATGTAAAAAATTAAGTGATTTTCAGTATTATAAAATTACATTTCTAACTAAATTAATGTTAAGAGATGATTCAATACCTTATAAAATATCATTATGGAAACCCAATACCTTATAGTAAATTGACATACGGACAGATTGTAAGTATAATCCAAAAAGAAGAATTACAAATTTGTAATGATTTAAAATTACAAAGAACTCTAAGAATAATTCTATGCACTTATAAATTTTAACTTTATTACTTAAAATAATTCTATGCACTTACAAATTTTACACATAAATCCTCATCATATTTTTTTTTTTCTAATAATAAGCCCCCTCCTTTTAAAATGGCGATGGACTGGGTTTTACATATATTTATAAGAATTTAGTATTTTAATTCATATTAGCCAAAGATTGTAGCTAGAGTTTGAGTAAAAGGAGATTTCGTGTGAAAAGAAGGATTTTGCAAAAAATTTATAAATATCTAAAAATCAATGTGTAGGTGGGAAAGGGCTAAACCTCTAAACTTCTATTTGCAATATTTTCTAACAATACTCTCTCTATTTTTATTGCACTTATGTATTGCTTTATATATACTGTGATTGCCTTGCTTATACTGTGGTCGCTGAGTATTAATAGGAAATTATCTTTAGAAGATCTTATTATATGTTTTGTGTCAAATTTTTCAGAAACATAATTTACTCCCTTCTTGGGTTACCTTCGAGCCTTGTAACTGCCATGATAAATGTTTCTAGTCCCATAGATACCAACTATTAAAACCTGTAAAAGCTGCACTAATCTCAAAATCAATATGATGGTGAGAATAATATAAAAGTCACAGTGAGAGAAGATCATTCCATAAACAAGCCAAAACACCACCCAAATTAGAACCCCTGATGACAAATATATTCTTATACCCAAACATATACTTATTACACCTCATCCTCTCTTAGCCAACTTGAATTTTCATGAGAAAGAGAATATCAGAAACTTGAGGCAAATACAAATCCCGAAGCTTAGCAACAAATCAATAGTATTCTCAGTTGAGAAAATTGAAGAGAGACAAGAGCATAGCAAGACTTGATAATAGTATCAACATATGGGAAAAGGAACAAATAGTTGAATATATTAATAGCAGCCAAGGCTAAGGAGACTTGATCATCTTCGTTTGCAGATCATTTGCATCCTTATATTAACTTGTTATGCACTTAATATTGTGGCCCATCCTTAAGGTAAGTGTTGTTACTGTATATCCATATACTTTCTGATTTCATATTTCCTTGTAAGACTTCAACAATCTGAATCAAGTAAGCAATATTAGTTAACAACTAGGGATGACATGGATGATAATTAACTTAAACAAATTATTTTTTTTAAATTTCTGTGATTTTTTAGATACTAATAATTTTGCATCAACTTGCAAATTATGTATAATTGTTTCCGTATATATGAATCCTGTAATTTAAAAAATAGTAATAATATATTTAGCCAATACTTAAAAAAATAATTAAAGGCAGGTCTATTGATTTTATCATACCTGACTTAATTTTGGACGAGTTTTTGCTGGTTTGTATACACAAGCCGCAGCACAATGAATCATTTGAATCATTTCAATTATTTCACAATTGTTCTGCAATTCGACATCAATAATACTATTGTAATTATGTGTATTAAAAGCTTGTGTGAGTTGAGGTGCCACCTGAAATTTTAAGATAAAAAAGTATTAGCGATAATTATATATCTCTTATCATAGAAATATATAACTTTATTCAAACGTTAATATAAAAATAATTAAAACAATACTAACATAACAAAAAATTTCATGCTTGTTTACATGTTTAATTTCAAAATAAATCAATTACAACATTAAAATGGCAGAACTAATTTTGTTTTAAAAAACAAAGGATAACACAAAAATCATATTACTCTTAAATTAACAACACTGTAATGCTAATATTCTATCCAATCAAACATATTACTATTAGGTATACAAGAATCTAAACTTAATGTGTATATTTCATCTTAGTTTTGCTTATCTTGAGGCCCTTACTCTTAAGAATCCTTATCCATAACAACAAAATTAACTCATTGATTAAATTTATCCACTAAGACAACAAAATTATAAATAATCTACAACATGGAACATCATATTTAAAATGTCAAATAAGTTCATCCATAACTAAAATTATTATATCGAGACTTAAAGTTGATCTCTAAGGTAAACCTAATATTATTCTCTCATACATGTCTTTAGTAACGGTTATAGGTTATAGGAAGTAAATATGTTAATATAGGAAGTAAATATTGATAAATGTGTTAGTTGCTTAATCTTAGAGATTGCATGATCATAAGTTTGATTTTCTTTCCTTTCTAGATATGGTTTATCATGTATAAATATGTTGTAATCTCTATTATAAGAAGAACAATAAATATTACCTTTCTACATGGTATCAAAGCCACTCCTGTGAGATTTGAATTTTTTTCTTGTTCTGTTTGGAGACTCAAGTTTAGGTTACTCATAGAGTAACATTTATCTCTCGCCGCCCACCCAGGAAGGACGCTGGAGCGCCGGTGAAGCTTTTCTAAAAAGCCAACGGTTGTCTGGCAGGCGAGTGAGTTTCATGTACCACGACAAGGTTACTAATGCCTTCCCACTCGCAGGCACGTGGAGGCGCATCGCATATCCGTTGCTACTCCGGTCACCCTCGCTGGAGTCGTCTCGAAGTCGTCTCATCAATTCTGTAGTCTGTTTGCCGATTGGGTGTTGGGTAGAGGTGTTTTTGGGTTTGGATCGCATTCTGGTACTGCTCACCTCCATTCTCTGGTACTGTTTATGTCCTATTTCTTCTGATTGCTATTGCTTTTGGACTGGTTGTTTTCATAGCTGAAATTAAAAACACTGTAGCTGAGGTGATTCCGATAATGACTAAAATCACAGAACACAAATTAAATGGATCTAATTTTATAAATTAGAGTAAAACTATTCGTATTTATTTATGAAGTATTGGAAGGATCCTCCAATTGATGAAACTAGGAAAGATTGGATGAGGGATGATGCTCGATTATTTTTACAGATCCGAAATTCTATTCATAGAGGTAATCAACCTTATTAATCATTGTGAATTTGTTAAAGAATTAATGGATTATTTGGAGTTTTTATATTCTGACAAAGGAAATATTTCTCGTATTTATAATGTATGTAAGACATTTTATCGAGCTGAGAAATATGATAGAACTCTTACCTCCTATTTTATGGATTTTAAAAAGTGTATAAGAAATGTCTTGATGCCTTTTAGTACAGATGTGAAAACTTAACAAGCTCAACGAGAGCAAATGGTTGTTATGAGCTTCCTTGCAGGTCTCCCTCTAGAGTTTGAGACAGCTAAATCTCAGATTCCTTCTGACTCTAAAATATCATCATTACATTATGTTTTCACTAGAGTGTTGCGTACAGAGTCTTCAATTCCTTCACACACCACTAGTGCTTTTGTTAGTCGCAATGACAGTGGCAGACAGAATAACATAGATAGGCATAGGGGAAGTTTTAATGGTGGTAGAGGATCTCAGCGTCCTAGGGAAGCAGTTTCTACTTCTGACTCCAGTGGAATCATTTGTTATTACTACCGGTGAACCTGAACATACTAAGAAGATATGTCTGAAACTTCAAAATAAAAATCAGCGCTTACTAATGGTGCATATGGCAGTTGAGGCCTCTTCTGATCAGGGAATTTTGATATCTGTAGATGAGTATGCACAATTCACTCGATTCCAAGCATCTCTGAAATCCTCTAACTCCTCTATCACTGCAATTGCTAACTCATGTAACTCTACTACATGTCTTGTATCTTCATCATCTTCTTATGTTACTTCTTATGTTACTCTGCTAATGGCACTAAATCTTCTGTCATAGGTTCTGGACATGTCAACTTAACCCCTTCTCTTTCTGTATGCTCTGTGTTATGTCTTTCTAAGTTCTCCTTTAATTTGCTTTTCGTTAGTAAACTCACTCGTGCATTGAATTGTTGTATCTCATTCTTTCCTGATCATTGTATTTTTCAGGATCTTTTGATGAAGCAGATTATTAGTAGAGAGCATGAGTTAGAGGGGTCTTTACGTTTTGGATCAGTAACTACCTACATCTCTTGCATGTTCCATGAGTTTAACGCCTTTTGATGTTCATTGTCGTTTAGGGCACCCTTCTCTCTCGGCTTTAAAGAAGTTATGTCCACAGTTTCACTCCTTATCTGTTTGAGATTGTGAGTCTTATCAATTTTCCAACCATTATCATTTACCTACAGTGTTTTGAGTCAATAAACGAGTTTCGTCCCCCTTTGAGTTAGTATATTCAGATGTTTGGAGTCCTTATCCTATTATGTCTAAGTCTGGCGTTAAGTACTTTGTTACTTTTGTTAATGATTTCTCTCGCACTACAAGGTTATTTTTAATCAAGAGTCATTCAGAATTATTCTCTATCTTTTGTGCTTTTTATGCTAAAATCTAAATTCGATTCAATATTTTCATTTGAATATTGTAAAGTGATAATGCTAAAGAGTATCTTTCTGGAGAATTTCAATCTTATTTGTTACAAAAAGAGATTCTTCATCAGTTTTTCTATGTTGACACTCCTTCACAGAATGGGGTTACCGAAAAAAAATCAACATCTTCTTGAAGTAGCTAGAGCCCTCTTATTCCAAATGAAAGTACCTAAATGTTTTTGGGCTGATGTTGTATCCACTGCTTGTTTTTTATTAATCGCATGCCCTCCTCCGTCCTTCATGGTGATATCTTTATAACATTTATTTCCCACTAAACATTTATTTTCTATTGAGCCACGTGTCTTTGGTTGTACTTATTTTGTTCATAATGTTCGTCCATGAGTTACTAAATTAAATCCCAATCACTGAAATGTATCTTTCTTGACTACTCTCAACTTCAAAAAGGATTTCCTTATTTTTTTCCTGAACTTAATCGGTACCTTGTGTCTGAAGATGTAACTTTTTTTGAGTTCACTCTGTTCTTTCCACCATCATCTATTTATAACACCCAGAGGAAGGAAGATAACCTCTTATTATACACTGTTTGCTCTCTGTCTCCTCAGACTCTTCCTGCACCTTCCGCTCATGTGCCAGGTCGCCCTTCCATTTTTTATGTTATTCTATACGCTTAGAGGACTCTGGCTCTGCTCCACTACTAGCTTCTTTGTCGATAAACCCTACTCCCACCGATCCTTCACCATCTGATTTGGATTTGCTCATTGCTCTTCGCGAAGGTAAATATACTTGCACTAGTCCTATTTCATCTTTTTCTCTTATAATCAATTATCCCCTTCTTCTTGTTGTTTTCCACTGATTTAGATTCTATTTTAGTCCCTAAAACTGTTATTGAGGTTTTATCCTATCCTGGTTGGCGTGCTACGATAAAAGAAGAAATAATGGCCCTAGACACTAATGGTACTTGGGAGTTGATGTCCTTGCCCCTAGAAAAGCAGACTATTGGGTGTAAATGAGTGTTTGCACTGAAAGTAAACTCTGATGGATCTGCTTCTCGCCTCAATGCCTATTTAGTGGCCAAAGGTTATGCTCAAACTTATGGAATTGACTATTCTGATAATTCTCTCCAGTTGCCAAGCTCGCATCTGTTCGATTGTTTATTTTCTTGGCAACTACACATTATTGGCCTTTGCATCAACTGGATATTAAAAATATTTTTCTCTATGGTGACCTTCAGGAGAAGATTTATATTGAGCAACCACCTGGTTTTATTGCTCAAAGGGAGTTACGCAAGGTTTGTAGACTTTGAAAATCCCTCTATGGCTTGAAACAGAGTCCTCGAGCATAGTTTGGCAGGCTTAGTGAGGTGGTCTAACAGTTTGGAATGAAGATGAGTAAGTGTGATCACTTAGTGTTTTATAGAAATTCTGATAGTGGAGTAATTCTGCTTGTAGTATATGTGGATGATATTGTTATCACAGGAAGTGATGTTGCTGGCATTATATCCCTAAAAACATTTCTCAAAATACAGTTTCATACAAAGGATTTAGACTCCTTGAAATTTTTTTGTGCATTGAAATTATGCGGTGTATGAAAGGTATTTTCTTATCTCAAAGAAAATATATGCTTGATTTATTAGTAGAAATAAGAAAATTGGGTGCTAAGCCTTGTAGTGCATCAATGACCTCTAATTTTTAACTTACTACAAAAGACAATGAGCCATTTGTAGATCCTGAGATGTATAGAATATTAGTTGGCAAGCTGAATTATTTGACAGAGACTCATCCTAATATTGCATATTCAATGAGTGTGATAAGTTAGTTTATGTCCTCTCCTACTGTTACTCAGTGGGATGCTCTGAGACAGATTCTTTGCTACTTAAAAGAGGCTCCAGGACGAGGCCTTTTTTATGGTAACCATAGGCACTCAAATATTAATACTTTTCTGATACTGATTGGGCAAGTTTGAAGGTTGTTAGGAGGTCAATCACTGGATATTGTGTTTTTGTGGGAGGTAACTTGGTCACATAGAGAAGTAAGAAGTAAAATATGGTCTCTCATTTTAGTGTTGAATCTGAATATCGAGGCATGGCACAAGCCGTATGTAAAGTCTTGTGGATGCATCAACTGTTGGAAGAGGTTGGGTTCATAAATTTGGTGCCTGCTAAGTTGTGGTGTGATAATCAAGCAGTTATCCACATTGCCTCTAATCCAGTATTTCATGAAAGAACTAAACATATTGACGAGATTAACTGTCATTTTATTCGTGAGAAAGTCCAATAAAAGATACTCTCAATCGGACATATCAAAACTGGAGAACAATTAGGAGATATCTTCACTAAAACTTGAAATAGGACTCAAGTTCATTATATATGTAACAAATTGGACATAATTAACATCTATGCTCCAACTTAAAGGGAACTGTTATACATTATAGAAAGTAAATATGTTAATATAGGAAGTAAATATTGATAGATATGTTAGTAGCTTAATCTTACGAATTGCATGATCATAGGTTTGATTTCTTTTCCTTTCTAGATATGGTTTTTTATATATAAATATGTTGTAATCTCTATTGTAAGAAGAACAACAAATATTAACTTTCTACAGTAACATTACATAGTTGATATTAACTCCTTTCTTTTTTAACACTCACTAAAAAATTTTTCTTGAAATTTTATCATATGCCATTTTAAGTCGATGAATAACATGTATAATTCTTCTTTATTTTCCTATAAATTACCACTAAACTTCTTAATAAGGAAATAGATTTTATTGTAAATCTATGGAATTTTTCCTACTTTTCCACTATGCCCTTTAGAAGACAAATACTAATTAAGTCCAAGCAATGCTTGAACTTGCTCACAACGAGAGATTTATTCATCATATCAATTGGATTTTCTACAACACCAATTTTCTTAATCAAAATATTACCCTTACTGATAATATCACAAACAAAATAGTATCTCACATCAATGTGCTTTTTCTTCTCTTGAAACATTTGATCTTTTGTCAAATGAATAGCACTTTGGTTATTGCAATGGACGACAGTCACCTGTTGTCTTGTACTAATCTCACCAAATAAACCTCTTAACCAAAGAGCTTCCTTTATAGCCTCAGCTATTACCATGTACTTTGCTTCAATAGTAGATAATACAGCTATAGGCTATAAAGTAGTTTTTCAGCTAATAGCAGTATTGCCAAGAGTAAACACATAACCGAATGGATATTATTTTATCCAAATCACCTGCATAATCTGAATCAATATAACCAACAACATTGTTCTTACTCCTTCCAAACTGTAAACAATAATTAATATTGCCTGACTATAGTCCTTTGCTACCAATCGTGCTTTGTATCTAGCATCTTCAATACTTGAA
>NC_035169.2:20167368-20197367 GCF_001659605.2 Manihot esculenta | reverse complement strand
CCCCACACACACCAGGCTTGACATGTGAAAGTTTGTGAATAAGGATTTCTGGTTTGTTCATTGTGCAACAAAAGTGCACTAGACTACTATGAAGAGGATGTCGCACTACCTTTAGGCAACTCCAGAGTATAGGTTGTACATAATTAAATCATCAATCTCCTAGATCCCTACTTATATAGATGCTGATTGCAATTTTTGTCTGGACGATGACAAGTTTACAACAAGGTACTCCATATACTTAAAAATAATATTGTGTCATGGCCATCTAGGATTTAGAGAAAAAAAAAAAAAAACCATTGCAGTTCATCTATGAAAATTGAGAGTTGGGCTATTTTGGCTGCCACAACAACAGTGTCTTGGATACAATAGTTGCTCCATGAAATATTTGTGCAATCAAATGAAACTTCAATATGTGATAATGTAGGTTCAACTTAAGATAACATAAAGGGAGCTACAATTTCAATACATCTCCTTGCAAGGCTAGTTGGCCAATATTCTCATAAAGTTATTATCTAAGGTTGTAATTGAATAAAACTACTTGTGAGCTATTTAAGGCTTGACTCAATAAAGATTTGGCTTAACTTGATTCTTTTTCTAAGTAAGCCAAGTTGAAGACTTAAGTTTTAGACTCGTTTAATAAACTAGCTAAAATCGAGCTTTTAAATATTTAGCTCATTAAGACTCGAAAGCTCATTTGTTTATAGATTTACGAGTCAACTCATAAATATACATATTAACTGAAATTATTTAGCTTTAAACTAATTATTTTTAAATTAAAACTTGTTAAGGTTGTAAATGAATCGATCTTCTTTAAGGTATTCGAGACTTGGCTTATCTGAACTCATTTGCTAAATGAATCAAGTTTGAGCTTATTAATACTTAATTTGAGTTGTAAAGGAGCATAGCTCTGTTAAATAATAAAAACTTTGTAATTTCTAGATGCATGAATATAGACTAGTCTGTGGTTAAGTTCTTTGTGTCTAGCTATTAATGTGGTTTCATAGATACGCTTAATGTTCTAAAATATCAAAAGTCACCTAGAATATCAAGAGTAAGAAGTGCTCAAGAGTCACTATTATGAATCTATAAATACCTCCATAACTTAGTAAAAAGTGAGGTTAAAAAGAGAACCTCCAAAGTATTTGCAGTACCAATGGAGAATGAAGAGCCCCTTGTTATGATTGTTTAATTTAAGGCAATAGTTAAAGAAATTCTAGAAAAGTTAAGATTAACTCTAGCAAAGCATGTGTGTGAAAAATTTGAACAAAATCATCAACTAAGTTTTCTGGCAAAGGTAATATTTGAATACAAATTTGGATGGCATGAACAACATGGTTTCAAGGCATACACCAAGAAAGAAGTTGAAAATGAAGTAGTTTTGCATGTGGTAAGATATTTAAAATGTTTCTATAAAGTGGTCATTAATAATGTAAATGAAATGCAATTATACGAAGCAAAAAATAACTTGAAATATTTGAAAGATGCAAATAAGGCTTTAATGAAAATTTTGGATGAAGTTATGACTGAGCTACATAAATTGAAGGCAAAAACAGAAGAAAGAGAATCAGAGGAATCTGAAAAGTAATAAAGAGGTGTTGCCAATTTAAGCCGAAAGAAGAGTAGCATTTCCAATCTAAGTTTTTCTTCCATGTTGCAGAGGTTATGACGAAGCCTCTCATATTTGAAGATTTTCAAAGGTTGAAATCATGTCTTGAGATGAAGGAGAAATTCCAAACTAAGGAGGAGTATTAAATAATAAATAATTTGTAATTTCTAGATATATGAATGTAGAGTAGTGTGTGGTTAAGTTCTTTGTGTCTAGCTATTGATATGGTCTCGTAAATATAGTTAACGTCCTATAATATCAAACGTTAGGAGCGTTCAAGAGCCACTATTGTATGCCTATAAATACCCCATCGTATTTGTGTTTTGGTGAAAGAGTGGAGCCTAATAGAGAGTGTTCTTATTGCTTGTAACATATATATGCTTTCATATTTCCTTTCTCTTCCTAATATTTCCTTGGGTAATATCTCTCCCCTCTTCAATAAAGTTGTATAAGAGGTTTTCTCTCTCTAAGAAAGCCATATCAAAGCATTTCTAACAAATTAGTAATAAAGCCCATCTTGTTTTCCTAACGAGCTCAAATTTGTCTTGATCTTAGAAATATTATGGTGAATCTAATTTAAACTCTTCAAATCTTAACTAAGCTTAGTTCATTTACACCTCTACCATTATCAAGAATTAAGGTATACTACTCTTTAAACCAAGTTAACATTTCTAATATTGGATAGTTACACATTAAGAGAGGCATAATAAGGTGATAAGGATAACTCACCTACGAAACTAGTATCTATTTTTTATAGACATTTTAACCATATAGTTAAGTTTCTTCCAAAAAAATATCTCTACATAAGTTTGTATTCATTTATTACATAATGCATCAAATAGCTTTTGCATTTACGCTGCTCACTTCTTTGCAATTGGTTGGTTATGCCACAATAGTCAAGAGGCATTTATGCGAAGCTAGTATTCTCTGCTCAAGTAACTTTCTATGTATTCTTATGTCATTCTTCTATTTTTTTATAAAGGATTATTTCATCCTTCTATTTTAATAGTCTTCTTTTGATGTTTATTGTGTTATTGATATGGTTTTCCAGATTTTTCACCTAACATGCATCATCTTAGTTTGAGTGTATAGAGGTCTACCAAAATCTTAGTAGGATGTGGTATGCTAATCTTTTTCTATATATTATATTAATAAAATTCCTTGCCTATTGATATCATAGCTCAAATTAAGCATTAAATTAGATAATAACAAAACTCAACTAGAATTTATCTAACAATATTTCAAATTGTGTGTGATAACCGTAGGGCTTCTTCTACCTGGGGCGAGGCCGGGCTCAAGAGAAGAACACTAGCCCAAAACCCATCAAGCCCACCTTAAGCAGACCGACCCAGCGTATCGAGCCCTGATCCGGACATGCGGGGCAAGCCGGGCTTATCGTAGACTCGGGTCCAACAGGAAGTAGTCCAGCCCAGTGATGTGACGTGAAGGAGAAAAGCTAGCCCAGTCACTTCGCAGCCCTGCCGGCATACGCGTCTGGAGAATTAAATGGCTGCCTGGTATGGAGAGGGACCCTGACACACCTGTATGTACGGATCTTAGTGACAGGGACAGATGGCACAATAGCAGAGAAGCGGTTAGGCGTCACTAGCTGACAAAAGGAAAAGGGATAAAAGGGGAGGAACGTCTTCTTCTCCCTCCAAGCTCACACTACCACTGTAAATCCTACTTTTTGGATCTCAGAACATCAGTGTGCAAAGATTCTTCCTAGATATAATTGAATTCTTGATATCATGTTGGAATTGACTACAAGTAAAGGATTTTTAAGAAAAATACAAGAAGAACCAAAATCAAAAGAAGCTGGAAAGATACCTTTAAAGCTACAATAAAGATTATTGAACCTTAGAAAATAGGTCTATAAGTGATAGGACTAATGTATACAGGTAACAGAAAGTATTGCCAATGATATGTTAGCACCTCAAATTTCAAATTTGATCCCTTTAGCAAGTATTTTGGACCCGTTTTGAATCTTTTAAAGTCAAAAACATTTTCTCTTTGGACTTGACAATTAAACTCTTAGTTTGCTAACTAAATTGCTATTATTAGTTGTTTGCTAAGTAGTTTGCTACTGTCTTAAAATTCTATCTCTACACAAATTTACCATTATCCAAATGTCCTATAAATGGTCATAAATGCACTTGGACTATAAATACTTCAATTTTAAATCATTTTGTGCTTAATAAATGTCTTAAAATGGTCCTATTCTTTGAGATCATCAGTTTCGTTCAAAGTGTTTCAATTTTGTTTGTTGAGCTTCATTAGTAGACCTATTTTGTCTCGTCTTCATAATTGATGATTTTATTGAGTGAGTTGAGTGAAAATTAATCCACAATGTCATTTATGAGGGTTGTTTAAGCACCTAGAGAAATTGAAAAAGAGTGAGTTAGAAGTCACTTACAAAGGGTTGTGAGCACCTAGTGAAGGCTTATTAATGTAAAAAGCATATCCTATCCAATGAAAAGAGAATATAATGAAGTAAAGATTCAAAGTGAAGCTTTGAAAGAGTGGACATAGGCTAGTTATAGCATAAACAATAAGAAAATCTTTGTGTTCATTTCTCCAAGCCCTACTCTCTTTGCTTTATTTCATTTTATTGAGTTATATTGAGATTGAGGAATTGATTGTAATTAGATTTGGGTGCTTTAGTGAAAACTTCATTGAGTTAAGCATATTTATCTTAGTTCATATTGTTTTGTGCTGCTTTAGGTTACTTCCATATTCTAGATTGAACATCTTGTGAAATATATATGCTTGTTTGAAGTGATTGGCACATCTACCACAATTAAGCACACTTAATTGATTTTAGCCTCAATTCTTGAAAAGTATCAAGAAAGAGTTGAAAAATTGACCCCTAAGTAGTTTCATTGGAGTTTTCTTCTAATAAGATGAGTTTGAGAAAAATATTTCAACAAAATAGGTGAAAGGAAAAATACTTCCTTAATAAGGATGATTTTGGACAATAAATAATAAGTCAAGGGTCAAGTCACTCTTCAAAATCACGATTTGCCCTTTAACGTGTGATTGGCTAAAAAACTATTTGACCTAATTTTAAAGTTCTATATTCCAATAATACAATCATAATAACTATGACAGATTTAGAAGAAAAGACATAATGGCAACTTGTCCCTTGTAGGATCCATTACCCCTCTTCACCATGAGCCCAACAACCTAGGTTCCATCTACCAAAGTCATCATCCAATAATTTTGGTGCATGAAATTGTTTGGAACCTAAAATTACTCGTCTATCTAGCTTGCTAGACAACTCCATCTTTATCTTAGTGGTCAACTATTAAAGGGCTAGAAGAGGGTTGCACTACATGGCTTAAAAGTACTTTGTTGATGAGCGTTCGTGTGGATCAAAGGTCAACGTTTGAGGCTCTCGATTCTCATGGTGAGAGAAATGATTCTATACAACAAGAGATAAGTAGACCTCTAATTATAAAATAGGTTTTCTCTCTTTTACATTTCTCAAAATGGTTGATGGGCTTAAGTTTCAATTTGGAAGACATAAGAGTTGCATCTAGTTGTGTATTTGTAAACTATTTTTGTAATACCCGGCTAGACGCCGGCATCGGAATTCTGACTTTCCGACGGAACGCCGTTGGAATATGGAATTTGAGGATGTCGGAGGTGTCAAAAAGGGTTAAAAAGAGTTTTTTTTTCAAAATGTGTTGAAGTGTTCTATGGTTTTGAATGCAAAGGATTGGAGTTTTAAAAGAAAAGACCAAGGGGACAAAGTGCAGGTTCGGCCGCCGAACATTGCATGGTTTCACCCGCCGAAGGAGAAATTCGGCTGCCGAACGTTGTATGGTTTTGCATGCAAGTTTGGCCGCCGAAGGAGAGGCAGTCAGCCAGCTATAAAGGACCCTCAGTCGGTGAAATGGATAAGAGTTGCTTCCCTTTCACTAACAGAGGTGAGTTCTTGTTCTCCTTGGATGGTTTTCATGGTTTTTCTTCAAATCTTTCAAAGTTAAGCAAGTTGTAAGTAAGTTTTATGTTGGTTTGAAGAGTTTAGAGCTTGGAGACTTTTGGAGCTTGGATCTCCATAACTTCAAGTTTGGGGTCACACCAGCCTTTGGTCTTCACGAGGTAAGTGGCGATCCTTATGTTTTCTAGTGTTTTATAGTATGAGTTTTATGATCCCTTGACCCAACCGTGAGGGAAGAAAGGGTTTCAATCCCTTGACCCACAGCGGTCAGTAGTCACTGGTGTAGGCCCTGAGGGCTGTTTCAGATTTATATATCTGAGTGATAGTAGTTAAGCCTGGTAGTTTTACAGGATTGTTGATTATGTTTGTTTGATCATGTATGGGATTTATCAGGTGCACAGAGTGTTTAGTAGGCTTGCTACGAGTTCTGGCGGCCTTAAGCCGACCTGGATCCTAGCGCCGGTGGCGGTTTGATTTTCGGGTCGTTACAATTTTATCATGGAACTTGAATTGGCAATGAGCTTGACACTCTAGATTAACTAAGTTACATTATTTTATGCATGCGCTCTCCATTGTGCGTTTTCATATATACACATATAAGAAGAAGTTTTTTCTATTATTATTTTATTTGTAAATAGTTAATATAATCTTTATGATCTAGATATAAGATAAGTAAGGAGATAAGTGTTGATAGGTAAGGGAAAACCCATATGTGCCTTCTTCCTCTAAAAGTCTCATGTCCCAATTAATCAAAAGCTACAAAGAGAGCAAAAGGATAAGGGCGTGCGAAGAGACAATGGTCATGGTGAATGGTACTAAAGAATTTAGTGATGACAAGACTACACTGATGTTGAAGTGAATGGTGCTTGAAGTTTTGGTAAAGAACAATTAAGATAGAGGCTTAAGAGAGTTAAAGACGTAATCAAGAGAAGCAATTTAGAGAAAGAGAATCCATATAGCGTAAGAGGTATTATATAATTCGTTATAGTTCGTTTCGAACTACTCATCTTACAAATAAAAATAAAATAAAATGAATTATGCATGATTTTAATTTATTTTAGAATCAATTTTTTTAGTTAAAATATAGTTAAATTTTTCCATTTTAATAATAAGATTGATAAAAAAATCAATTGAATTTAATTTTAGTAATTTCTTTTTCAAATAAAGTGTTAGAAATAAAGGAGAGGAGAGATAAATGTAGAATTGATACGTTAGCAAGTAGTTACTTAAGGTATAACTTTATTGTTTAATCAGCTATTATGCAGGATGATGCTAAAATTTAGGTCATAGTATTGCAAACCCCTTAAATTTAGGAATACTGTTTAAAATTTATCAATGTTTTCTTCCACATGGCACATTTCACCATTTTTTTGATCGATATGTTTCTCCAGTTTTAATAAATGTGTCAGTTGATCCTAATTTTATTTCTTAAATCCTACACATCTATTTGAAAAATAAACCTCTCACGTCATCTATGTTTAACTAAAAACATATATACAAGTTTAGTGTATGCATGTATATATATAAGTATCATACCCAATTAACAATAGTATTGCCTTGTTTATCTGAAAGTTCTCTTCCAGTAATCAGCTCTAGGAGTACAACGCCAAAAGAATAGACATCTGATTTCTCTGACACTCTTTGTTTATCACCATATTCTGGATCTGCATAACTATAATAGAAAAATTCACTAAGATTTTGTGTCATCTAATGTATCATTTCATCTCTGATTTTGATATAAAAAAACCAGTAGACATCTAAACCTTTTTCAGTTAACATTTAATAAATAATCTATATAAAAAAATATTACTCTTTAACTCCTCTATTTTGAGGTTCGTTATACTTCTGTAAAATATAATAGTTTTAATAGTTACACTTTCATAAATTATGCATGTTAATTACTAGTCAAATAAAAGTTAAGACACTAAGGGACTTTGTGAGGTAAAAAAAAAAGTATACCATATTTATTTTTTCTTAGAAAGTAAAAAATCTTCGCAAGATAAGCATTCAAATACTGTTAGTTACTATTTTAATTCATATTTTTTAAGAGAAATTTACTATTTAGTTTTTATAATATGAGAAAACTTATTAATTGATCATTCAGTTTTGAAATATATATTAAAACGTTTCTGACGTTTTAAAAGTCTATTAGTTAGCCCCTCCATTAATTTTAGACATTAAATATTGTAAAAAAATCTTAAATGCCTTTAATACGGAGGGACTAATTAATAGACTTTTCATTAACATGAAGGAACAATTAATAAATTTTTTTCAAACTATAGGGACTAAATAGTAAAATATTTAACGGTTAAAATTAATAATAGGACTAAATAGTAGAATTTTTAAGATATCAAAAAAATTATAATGTATTTTTCAAAACTAAAAGACCAATTAATGAGTTTTTCCATATAATAGATATTAAGTAATATTTTTTTCTATTCTTAACTACTCAAAAATAAACTCCATCTGAATTTAGAAATTAAAGTCAAAGAGACCTAATTTTATTTTTTTTAACAAGAATTTAGTTTCTCTTATTTTCAAAAGAATTTTATCCATTTAGCTATTAAAAACGAAGTTTTCAAGTTGAAATTCTAAATAACCAGAAAAATTCACATAAATAAAATTTTACAAATTGAATCAATTTCTCACTTTATAATTTTTTAATTTGACTAATTTTACCTATTATCCATATAAAAACTATTTAATTTTATCTATCTTTAAGATTTTCTTAAAAAAAAATAATTTAACTCATAATCTATTAAACTCATTGTTTTAGATTTTTGTTTTAAAATCTAAATAGTTAGAACGACATTGAATAATCTAACAATTACTCATATAATTCTTTTTAATAAATTAATTTTTATAAATTTGAAATAGTCTAATACATAATTTTTATCTTATAAACAGAGGTAAACAAAATAATAATGACTTCTTAACCATAAAAAGTAATTGTATTAAAAAATATATTAAATAATGAATTCATAAATAATTACCCTCTAAATATTTTGAAAAAAAAAATATGTGGTTGAAGTTTAAGTCTTGAAAATTAGAAACAATTTTTTTGGATTAAAAGTAATAAAAAATTAGGATAGTTACTGTAAAAATAATATTTGGAATTGTAATTTTATTTATGAGAGAATTATTAGTTTGTCTCTATATTAAAATTATTTAGTTAAATCATCTCTATATTTTATACAATTAAATTGTTTAGTAAGTAATTGAAAATACATGTTAAGAAAATTTATTTTAATTTTGATTAAAGACTAAATACTATGAATATTTAAATTTATAAATATTAAATAATATCTATAATTAAAATTATATAAATAAATTAATGGATTTTTTTATAAAAATAAAATAAAAAATTTAATTCTATAAAATATAAAAATTTTTTAATAATATAATTTTCAAATAAAAATAAATTAATGAATTTTGAAATTTAATAATAATTTTATTCTTATTTATTTAGAATTTGAAAAAATTTAGACTCTTGCTCTATATTTAGGTGCGAGTAGTGTTCGATTCAAACGGAAAAAATTGACCGAATCAAATTAATTTAAAAATTCAATTTGATTTTTTATTCATTTCGGTTCGATTCGGTTTAGTTTTTAATTTTAAAATTTTCAATTATTTTGATTCAGTTCAATTTTAATAAGAAAAAACTAAAAAAAATCAAAGCGAACCGATTAATAATAATAGTATATCATTTTCAATAATATAAAGAGATTAAATTATATTAAAATTAAAATATTTCAATTAAATTTTAAAATATTAAAAATAAAATATAAATAATAACAAAATTATTAAAAATTTAAATCGAACCGAATCAAATCGAATCAAATTAATTCAATTCGATTCAATTTCTGATCAAAATCAATTCGATTTGATTTTTATAAATATTAAAATTTTAATTTTCGATATATTCGCTTCGATTCAATTTTCAATTCGTCGTTGCTAACTACCAACTACCAAGTGGTTATACTTCAATAAATAATGACTAAGAAAAGAATATTTTCTTACATGTTGGTTCCCCTTAGTATACTGCTGATATGGTTAATATTACCCGTATCAGGCAAAAAATTCGCCAGTGAAAAATCTGCAATCTAAAACAATGATTTATACAATTAAGTAGATTTTTTGGCATATAATTTAACATTAAAAAATCGGAACATAATAAAATTAACTTACGTCCAGATATCAAATTAAAGTAGCACAATTTTTTTTTTAATATCTCCTAGCATTTAACTTATTGTATAAATGCTGAACTTATATTTATTATGAGAGTACCATACCTTTGGTTCAAAATTATCACTGAGAAGAATATTATCTGCTTTAATATCTCGATGTATAATTTTAGGTTTACCTGAAATAATAATTCGAATTGAAACATTAAATAAATTGTCTAACACATAAAAAAAATTATTTTAATTAGTCTCAATAGCTAATTATAATTTACAAAGTAGTGAAATTACTCACATTCTTCATGCAGATAAAGCAATCCTCTGGCAGAGTTTATTGCGATTTTTATTCTTTTCGACCATTCCAAAAGCTTGTCTTCATCTGTATAAATATATGTAAAACCTCACTTCAAAATTGAACCAAGTCAAAAAATAATAAATCATTTTATTCAATCCCATTCAATTCTTGATTTTGTTCCTATTTTATCCAAGAAGCATTAATTATCTGGAATTTCTTTGGGGAAGTGAAAAAAATATATACAAACTCATGAGAATTGCATCAATAAAATTAAGAATCAAAGTTCAATTTCATCCAGAATTTACAATCGAAAGTTAATAATAATAATAATAATAATCATCCGTACTACTAAGGCATACAATCGAAAAGATTTAACTGATGGATGAGAAGAGATTAGCAGTATTTGGCCTCTGATTTCAGGGGCAGCAAGTTTGGAATAAAAATTTTCATAATAATTCAATTTTTTTCAATCAATTCTTTTAATTAGAATGGAAGAATTCATTCTTTTTGGACTCAGGTAATTTTAATTTTCAAAAGAAATGAAATTATGTATATTTTAGTAATAATTCTTTTGAATTATTTTCTGAAAAAATGAATCGGGTAAAAATTGAATCCGTCCGTTCAATTTCTTCATTACAATTGAAATAACTCAGCCCAATATCAGTGCATGAAAAGGCACTCACCATGTAGATGATGTCTCAAAGACTTGTTGGGAACAAACTCTAAAACAAGCAATTTATCTTCTCCTTCACTGCAGTATCCAATCATCTTAACGATATTTGGATGGCGCACAACGCTAAGGTACTCAATCTCCTCCAATTTATTCTCCAGCTTTACTATTTTAAGTTTCTTTATAGCAACATCATCATCATCTAAGGATGCCTTATAGACTATCCCAAAACCACCCTCGCCAATGCGGTGTACATTGGAGAAAAAACGAGTTGCTTTTGCTAGTTTTTGGTATTCATATCTCTTAAATCCATATGATTGAGCAATCTCCGAGGCTGCTGGTGCATCACGACTTCCATTCTTATCAGAATATGGTCCACATTCAGCCGCATATGTAACCACTGACTGCTCAGGCAACGGTGCTGTATTATCTAACCAAGTTGTAACATGCCAGAATTAGTTAGAGGAGAAAGCAAAAATCACAGTGAAGATACTATCCCCAAGTACAGCTTCTAGTAAGAAATGAAATGAATCCTTCATGGAACCCAGCAAAAAAGAGCATCAGTTTAGTTATGGAAGAAATAACATAATTCAAGAGCCTCTACGCTCTCATATTACTTTGGATTCATTGAACAGTGTCAGCTAAAACAGTATACCTTTAATGTCATTGAAGCTATCTGCCTGCGCATTGCTCTTGCTCAAGAAGCAGCCCATCAAAACCTGCGGAGTAGCTGCAGTTTTTCTTTTCTGACCACTGATAGGGGAAGAGAAGAAGCGACGGCGATGGTTACGGGATGAGCATGAGCGCCGAGAAGATGAGAGGGTGGACTACGGAAGAGAAAAGAGAGCTTAGTCTTTAGGGTGGGCTCTGGGCAGGGGAATAGTTTGAAATAATCTCAACCATTCAATCTCTAATATATAAACATTCTTTTCCAAGACCCTATCTTTTAGATCTCCTTCTCACATAGCCGCTCACCTTCTCTCTCATCATCTTCTTTTATTTTGTATCTTCTTTATTTTTATTTTCTACCTCGTCTTGATTTCTTGCCCCTCTTAATCTTCCACAGTCTCCTTTTGTCCGTGTTACTCTCTCGTTCATTTAAGCCCAACACAGCAATTAATGGCACCACCGCCATAGCAGTGTTGTAAGCTCATAATACTAGAGTCACAATAAAGTCGCAGCCCTACATCATCGCAGCATCAACCCCGCATGCCACAACTCCATTTTGTTTTTTTTCTTCAATTTATTTTTTGAACATGTAATCTTGATATTTTATTTGGATGATGATATTCTGAGATCCAGAAATAATAGGATTTACGATAGTTGAGTGAGTTTGGTCTGAGAGGATGACCCTCCTCCCTTTTTATCCCTTTTTTTTGCTTGTTAATGACGTCTAGCGGTTTTTCTACTACAGTGACTTTCATCCCTGTCAGACAGGTCCGTACGTGTAGGAATGTCAGTTTTCTCACCTACGTCGAGCGATCATTTAATTTTCTTCAGAGCGCATGCAAAAAAGGGCCGTGGAATGACTGAGTCGGTTCATGTCGGGTCCTCGGGCTCAAACGTGACCTGACCCTCTGAGCATTTAGCGGCCCACGTCTGGGCTGACGGGCAGCCTCGCCTAAAATCGGTTTGAGAGTTTGGGCCTGATCTATTCTTGTGGATCCTGTCTCGGCCCAAGAAGGGGAGTGAGAGGGCCAACGGTTAACAATTGCCCCTTTACCTCCTCAGCAGTTATTGCATGATTGATGAAGGGGTAAATACCGAGGACTCATTATGACCGCCTGGCCCGGAGACTGCTTCTCTCAAAACGTCTTTTCTGCACTCTTATGCTTTCCTAAATTCAAATTCTCTCAGTTTTGACAGAGTCCTTACTCTCCTTCTGCTTTTTGCATGCTCTGTTCGTCCTGCCTTTCTACCCCGATCATCTCTAAGGTACGCTTTTCATCTTGCCATGGATAGTCCAAAGCTTCCCGACGTCATAAATCTAGAATCTAATGTTACTCCTTCTTCCCTGGCGAGTTTCTTTTCTCAGGAGTACCTGGATACCCCTCTCTTTCGTATTCGGGCTCCCCTTCGCAACGAGAGAATTGTCCTTCTCAATCCTCCTCCTTCGGGTCTAATTGATCCCCAAAAAGACCGTAGCTTAGTTTTTTTTGTCAAGCAACGTGAATATGGTTTAACTTTTCCCTTCTCCCCTTTTTTCGTTGAAGTTTTTCAATATTTCGGTATAACCCCTAGAATGCTTGCTCCCAACTCTATACTGTTTATGTATTCTTTCGAGTCGATCTGTTTGAGTTGGGGCCTTACACATACGGCTCGTTTATTTTCAACCATTTTTTGACTGGTTCGAGCAGTCCAGTGTTTTTACTATTTTGCCCCTCGGGGAGGGTTGTCTACCTTCTCGGGTCAAAAAGACTCAATCAAAGGCTGGACAGAGGGATTTGCTGTGGTGGAGCTGAAAGGGAGTTCTGGGGCGTCTTGGCAAGTGGACCTCCCCTGTAGGGAAGTGCCTCAGGGCTGCAATGACCTCCCCCAGCTATCCCTCTCCGAGCAGATTGCGTTTCTCCGTCTAACTTCCTTTGAGCGGAAGTATGACTTCGAGAAATGCATGTTTGTGTCTAGTCTTCAAGACTGCAAGAACGCGGGTATTTTATTCCGCTTTTCATTGCCTTATTCTTCATTTTGTTTTTGGGTTTGAATGTTCTCCTGAACTGTTGGGTTTTATTTTTTTATTTATTTTATTTTTGTTTTTTCAGCTTCTAAACACCCAATGGATAAGATTAAGCCCCCGAAGAATTTCGTTCTGTCTCGGGAGAGCATGAGGGCGGCTCTAGATGCTTTCCGAGCTGGACAGTCGGTGGCTGATGTGACTCGGGAGGTCGCCCAAATCATCTCTCCCAGGTCGGCAGAACGGTCCATTCCCCTTGCTCCAGTCTCTTCCCGTGCCTCCAGGCCGAGCTCCAAGGACCCGCACTCGAGGGCTCCCAAGTCTTCTCGTCACAGCAAGCACAGTACGGCCCCTTGATCTCCTGCAGCTTCTAGGCAATCCTCGGCTCCGACCTCCCTAGAGCTCGTCATTATTGTAATACCCGGCTAGAATCCGGCATCGGGATTCCTGCCTTCCGGCGGAATCTAGGGTGTTGGATCTCTCTAGAAGGGGTAAAATGTGTTTTCTAAAATGTTTTTACTGATTTCATGCTTTTAAATGGAAAAAGAATTGAATTTTGAAAAGAAAAGACCAAGGAGGCGTTTGCCAGGTTCGGCCGCCGAAAGTGAAGTTCGGCCGCCGAACATGGAAAGGCTTCGGGAGTGCTTTTGGCCTCCGAAAGTCTTGTTTGAACGAGCCAAGGTTCGGCCGCCGAAAGTCAAGTTCGGCCGCCGAACATGCATGAGTTTAGGGGGCACGTTAGGCTGCCGAAGGTCTTTGACCAGGCCACCTATAAAGGGCCCTCAGATCGGAAATGGGTGAGTTTTCTCCCCATTCTCGAGCTCAGGTGAGTTTATGCCTTCCTTTGGTCGTTTTCGTGTTTTCTCTACCCATCTCTCAAGTTTTTCATGATTTCTACCCTTGTGTTTGAAGATTTAAAGCTTAAAAGGAGTTTTGGGAGCTTGGAGCTTTTGGAGCTTGGATTCTCCACACCTCCGAGTTAGGGGTCACACCACCCTCGATCTTCAAGAGGTAAGTGTAGATCCTTGTTTCCCTAGTGTTTTCATGAAGTTTTATGAAGTTTTTGATGGTTGAGTATGGATGGAAATGCATGTTTAAGGATTATGTGGGTTTTATACCCAATGTATGTTATATGTACGCTTTTATGATGTATTGTTGAAGGTTTAAGCTAGTTGATGCATGTGGGAGTGAGTATGCATGATTGGGAGAAAGTATGTGAGGATTTGGGTATATTTGAGTTTGGTTTTTGGCTTGGCAGAATCGGACCTGTCGTCCAGAGGGGACCAGGTTCGGCCGCCGAAAGGAGTTTCGGCCGCCGAACCTGCATGGGAGGCAGTCTTTAGGCTGCCGAATGTGCCCCCGAAGGAGGGACTTTCGTTTCTGTCTAAGGGTTTCGGCCGCCGAACCTGCCACCGAACCTACCCGAGTTTCGTCTCTGGAAGGGACTTTCGGCCGCCGAAGGTGCCGCCGAAAGTGCCCTGTCCAGCCGTTTCTTGGGCGTTTTCCATGCATGTTTAAGTGATGTTTAGAGGGGTTTTTGGGGAGTTGTTTATGAGTTGTTAGAATGTGTTTGGCACCTCATTCGAGTCCACCTGTGTAGGATCGGACCCGAGAGACCGAGGAGGCCATCAGTGTTAGCAGTTGCAGAGTCAGTCAGCATCTGCCAGGATGTGAGTAGAACTAAACTTAATCTTTTATGCACAAAATCTAATGCCTAAAGCATGTTCATGCATCATGATTATATGTAGTAGGTTGATTGCACTAGTTTCACGAATATGTCGCATACAGGTCAGGCTCGGTATTTACATCATATGTTTCAGTTTTTATGTTAAAGTTTTGTTCATGTATGGGATTTGACCAGGTGATAGGAGGTATGTTTGGCTTGCTACGGGTCCCGGCGGCCTTAAGCCGATCTGGATCCTAGCGCCGGTGGCGGTTCGGGCCGTTACAGAGGGGTATCGGTTTCCGGGCTGTTACAGAATGGTATCAGAGCTTTGGGCCTCGAGAGTACGGTGTGTTGCACATCGGAAAGAGGTTGGCTTAGAGGTCATAGAAGGGCAAGCACAATAAGAAAGATCAAGAGTAGAATCATGTCCACTAGGATAGGATGTTGAGTCCTGTCTTGTATGATGATGTGTAATGCCATGATTTTATGCATGTGCATTAATGTTATGTATGATATGCTATGTATGCAGGTCCATGTGTTTTCATATGAACCGTATGATGCTAATGATTGATTGTATGCTTGTGTGTTGTTCTTCAGAGGAGCCAGAATGCGAGTTGCTCGTCGATCTGTGGAATCGACTGGAGTTCCATCTGAGAGGGAAGGTTTGGACACCTTTCCCCCTGCTCTGCCAAGAGCGCAGTCGTGGGGAGTCAGCAGATGGGGAACATCAAGGGACCCTGGAAGGTCTTTTGATGCAAGCAGAGAAGCGATGGCTCCAAGAAGGATGTCAGCTAGTATGAGGGAAGTGGAGATGGATGTTCAGAGAAGAGACTTCAGTATGGGAGTCAGAGTACCTGAAGAAGGTATGGGAGATTCTCAGGAGGATGCTCAGACTCAGGATTCTAGGATCTCAGGTTCAGGAGGGATTGATCCCTCCACTCTGAGTACAGCCTCCACGAAAGGTAAGAAGTGGGGCAGAGGCCTCAGAAAGTCGAAGAAGAAGTTTTGGCAGAATCTGAAGGCTAGTCTGGGTTTTGGTGGTTCGAGCTCTGGCTCAGGCAGTTCAAAGTGCTTGAGGTGCGGAAGGCCGCACAAAGGAGTCTGTCGAGTAGGGACTACGGCTTGTTTCAGGTGCGGACAGGAGGGGCACATAGCACGTGAGTGTCCCACTGTGCCTAGGTTGGCTCCGTCCCAGCCAGCAGCTCCAGGTAGAACAGCTCAGCCAGTAGCTCCAGCCGTGTTTCAGGTTGGTGGTCGAGGCAGAGGAAGAGGGTCAGCCCCTCATTCCTCAGGTTTCCGTGGAGAAGGTCCGTCAGCTCCAGTTCGGATCTTCACCCAAGCTCAGCAGGAGGCAGACACATCAAACATGGTGGTGTCAGGTACGCTCACTTTTGAATGTTCTGATGTGTAAGTTTTTGTGAACCCTAGTGTTTTTCTCTTTCTTTAGTTGCTCTAGGAGCCGTCGAGAGAGTTCTTAGATGTCTTCCCAGGCGAGTTGTCAGGTTTACCATCTGTCAGGGAGTTAGAGTTTGGTATAGGAGTGGTGTCTGGACGCAGAACCATTTCTACCCTTCCCTATAGGATGGCGCCTGCATAGAGAGAGGTAGCAGTAGAGTAGAGGCGAGACTTGGTAGACAAGGGGTTTTGTCCGACCTAGTACCTCACTCTGGATTGCTCCAGTATGGTTGTGGGAAACGAAGGATGAATCCTTGAGACTTTGTAACGACTGTAAGCGGTTAAACAAGGTCACTACCAAGGGCAGGTATTCCCATGTAGGATGGATGATCTATTGGGACAGCTAGTAGGAGCTGTTTGTTTTTCCAAGATAGATCTGAAATTCGGGTACTACCTGTGAGAGTTAGAGTTAGTTTTGGGTTAGTAGTGAGAAGAAGCCAGTTAGTAAAGATGAGAAGAGAAGAGTAAGAGCAGAGAAGGAGGAAGATAGAGAAGGATCAGAGTAGCGCAGCAGAAGCTTGTGGAGTTTAGGAACCTGGGAGTTCTTACTCCAGCGTTTGGTGTCTCTTTTTGGAGAGAAGCTTTAGGATTCGCTTGCTTGCTTGCATGCTTGTGTTTGTTGTTTTAACATTCGGGGACGAATGTTTTTGTAAGGGGGGTAGAATGTAATACCCGGCTAGAATCCGGCATCGGGATTCCTGCCTTCCGGCGGAATCTAGGGTGTTGGATCTCTCTAGAAGGGGTAAAATGTGTTTTCTAAAATGTTTTTACTGATTTCATGCTTTTAAATGGAAAAAGAATTGAATTTTGAAAAGAAAAGATCAAGGAGGCGTTTGCCAGGTTCGGCCGCCGAAAGTGAAGTTCGGCCGCCGAACATGGAAAGGCTTCGGGAGTGCTTTTGGCCTCCGAAAGTCTTGTTTGAACGAGCCAAGGTTCGGCCGCCGAAAGTCAAGTTCGGCCGCCAAACATGCATGAGTTTAGGGGGCACGTTAGGCTGCCGAAGGTCTTTGACCAGGCCACCTATAAAGGGCCCTCAGATCGGAAATGGGTGAGTTTTCTCCCCATTCTCGAGCTCAGGTGAGTTTATGCCTTCCTTTGGTCGTTTTCGTGTTTTCTCTACCCATCTCTCAAGTTTTTCATGATTTCTACCCTTGTGTTTGAAGATTTAAAGCTTAAAAGGAGTTTTGGGAGCTTGGAGCTTTTGGAGCTTGGATTCTCCACACCTCCGAGTTAGGGGTCACACCACCAAGTGGGAGGTCAAGGGTTCGAGCAGTGGGGGAGGCGACCTAATTCCCAGAGGAAGGAATTGGGCCAAATCCACTCGGGCTAGGGCGGGCCGTAATGGCTCCCCCGAGGGACAAATCCTGCCTGGAACCCGTGAGGGTGAAGGGATGTTAAGAGCTGCTCACAGTGGCTGGGCCCAGAGGTAGGTCACGGGCTGTGAGCGGTAACAGTGCCGGGGATCACGTCCGGGCTGTTACAATTATCGAAGAACCATCTGAAGTCGTGCCACCTGAGGTGTCGCTAAGGCAGCGCCCACCAGTGAGTACACTTCTAAGGAAGGGTCCGAGCCTAAGCCTGCCCCTGCTGCTCCTCGCCCCAAGAAAGCTGACGCTAGCGGAGCTGTTGTCCTAAAGGGGGCTGCTGGCAAACGAGCTCCTCCTTCGGAAGCTATCACTGCAGCTCCGACCTCAAAGAAGGCCCGGGGATCTCAACAGCCTACCCTCGCGCTCCCATCTTTGGAGAAGGAGAAAGTGCCGGTAGGGCTTCTGTCTTCTACTCCTGACAACGAGGTGCTAAACGCCGAGGAGATCACTCCCCAATCCATCGCGAGCCTTGTTGCCGAGCTGCTACGGGAGAGGATGTTCGGTGGGGTTACTGAAGCCTCGGACCCATGCCTACTCGCTCTCACCGGTCTTTTGGCCTGCTCTACTCGGGAGTAGGTTGCCTTTCGCTCTCAGACTCGGGAGGAGCTCGGAGATACAGCTAGGGAGATGCTCCTTATGGTGATTTGTCATCTTTACTTATAGGTTGTACATTACTCTTTTTATTTTCTATTTTGACAGTTTTCTTTTCTTTGTTAGGTGATGGGTCTCTCTATGGAGATAGACGCCCGTGATCGGTCTCTCTGGAGCTCCGTAGATCGCCAGATTGAGGAGGCCCGCCGCGAGGAAAATCTCAATGCTACTAGTGATGCTCGGGGCTAGCTCACTGGGGCTCAAGGTCGTTTGAAGGACCTTGAGGATGAGCTGTCCTGGACCCGTGAGGCTATTAAGAGGGCAGACGAGAGGGCAGCTGTGGCAGAGTCCCGTTGTGCTGAGGTTTCGACTCAGCTGTCCTCTCTAAAAGAAGCTCGACAAGAGAGGGATGAGGCTATGGCCCAAAGGGATGAGGCTTGGCGCGAATACGAGGTAGCAAAGACAGATCGTGATTATGCCTAGGCTCATTTCGAGACGGTGAAATCCCAGCAGGAAGAAGCCTTAGTCCGAGTCGTTGTTCTCGAGCAAGAGCTGAGCAAACGTACCAAGGACCTGAACAGCTTGACTTTGACTATCGATGGACTGAAGCTTCAGAATCAGCAACTTTGTCAGGAGATACTTACTTAAAACATGCAATGAGCTCAAGATCGGCTCTTACCTCTTGAAGATCGAGAGAAAGACGACCTAAACTTGGAAACCAAAGGAAAGGAGCTCCTGTGCCTTCCAAGCTTCAAAACTTGCTCAAATGCTCAAAATCTTCAAAACAAAGTGAAAACTCATGAAAATCTTGAAAGATCTGAAGGGAGAAACTCAAGATTTGTGAGGGACGGCAGAGAGCTCACCTTGGCCGAAAATGGGGAGAAAACTCGCCCATTTCGGCTAAGGAACCCATTTATAGGTGGCTGGCCGGGCCACATTCGGGAGGCGAACGTGCCTCCGCATGCATGCCATGTTCGGCGGCCGAACATAAGGTTCGGCGGCCGAACCTGGACTTCCCTCACTTATGCTTTCGGGGGCCTAAAGCACTCCCGAAGTGCATGCATGTATGTTTGGTCCCTCATTTGAGTCCACCTGTGTAGGTTCGGACCCGAGGAACCGAGGACCCCAGCAGTGAATTCAGCTGCTTTTGTGTCTGTCGGAGCTAGCCAGAGGTGAGTGGAATAACTCTTTATGCTTTAAAGTAAATAAATCAGTTTTAGCATGATTCACGCATCATGAATGCTATGAGATATAATAGGGTGTTTGCATTAGAACTCACGAATATGTTGCATTGCATAATATGTTGATGATGTGGATGAATGTTGAATGATCCTTTAGTCCTCGTATGTTACGATATGATAATGATACGGTACGGAAGACCAGTGAGGCCCATTCTATGCCCCTGGTACCATGTAAGAGAAAGACCAGTGAGGCCCATTCTATGCCCCTGGCACTGTCGGAATGTTATGTTATGTTATGTTATGTAAGAGAAAGACCAGTGAGGCCCATTCTACGCCCCTGGCACAGTTGGACTATGTAGAGGACTATTGGTGACAAATTCATCCTTGATGTGATTAGCTGTGATGTGATGCATTCCATGTTATCATATGTTTTAAATGTTTTATTATTCTGCTCACTGGGCTCTTGTAGCTCACCCCTCTCCCTTAACCCCCCAGGTTCGCAGGTATAGGGTAGACTAGGAGGTCAGCAAGAGTAATGAAGTCTTGGTTATGTAATAGCTAGTGTGGACATGATAAATGAATATGATGTTATGTAAAAGTACAGTATAGACATGTAATGTAATGATGTTCATGGATGATAGAGGTGTGCTTGACCATAGAATGTTGTTATCTCTTTTAATACATGATCTTAGATGTTTTATGATGTTTATGTAAAACAACTCAACACATGTTATGTCACCCATTGGGGCAATGATGAGATCCCACAGAGGGGTCAATGCTTATGATTATGTTATGTATAGTGCATGCACAGGTTGAGTTTGGTGAATGTATGAAAGGAAAAGTTTTAAATTTTTATGTATGTTGTTGATCATGTATGGGATTAAACAGGTTCACAGGATGAATGTTTGGCTTGCTACGGGTCCCGGCGGCCTTAAGCCGATCTGGATCCTAGCGCCGGTAGCGGTCTGATTTTCGGGTCGTTACAGAGAGTCTGCTAAGTTGAAAACAGAAATTGATCAAGCCTGCCAAAGGCGCTTGCAGGAATATAAGGGCTTTTCAGAGTTGGTGTCTGAGATTGAGCAGGCCTATGAAGATCGTCTTCAATGTTACAAAGACTCTTTTGACCTGAAAGCTGAAATCGAGGAGGCCTGTGAGGCGCAACTTGCGGATTTTAAAGCTTCAGATGTGATGAAGCATGAAATATGGAGTAGAGGCTTCCGCATGTTCGCCTCTGGGTTTTACCAGGGCTTGAAAGAGGCCAGGGATGCACCCTCCGTCCCCTTAGCTCGACTCCGAGCCCCCGAAGTAGACTCCAATGGGGAAGAGGTGCGTTATGGGGAGGACGATCGCCCTTTGCCTAAGGGGGCTCCTCGTGTAGCAACTGGGCCTCCAAGGAGGGATGCTGGGCCTAAGGGAGGAGATGGTGGAGACACCGGGCTTCAAGGGGGTGGGATCGTGCCCTTTGTGGACACTGAGGGATAAGGGTTAGGGAGCGCCGGTCTCCCAGGGGGTAGTAGTGTAGGCAATGGTGTAAACGATGATGTAATTACTAATGTAAGTCTTTTAAGGACAATCTTTCCATGATTAAATAAATTAGTATTTTGTTCCTTTTATTTCTACATTGTACTTTTGTCTTTTTGCCTTATTCGCCTAACTATGTGTCCAATTTCAATGAATGAGATCATACATTTGCTTGTACTTGTGTTATTCTTGGTTTTTGTTCACTTTACTGGTCTTCCTAAACCGCGTAACCTATTAATGGCTTAATTTACTTCTTTCACTCTTTCTATGGGTACTCTTCCCAACTTCATTTATTTTAAAAGTTCTTTTTAAGCTATTTGTTCACTTGGCAAAATTTTATGAAGTTTTTCAGCTAATATAGAGAGCTCTGATGCACCTAGGGATGCCTTACCGCTTTTAGGTGCTTTATTCCTTATAGGCATAATCTTATGACTTTTGAAATGTAACAGCCCAAAAACCGGTACCCTCTTTGTAACGGCCCAAACTGTTCGGCACTAGGATCCAGATCGACTTAAGGCCGCCTAGACCCGTAGTAAGCCTATCCTGAACTCTGTGTACCTGTTAAAATCCCATACATGATCCGACTGGACTATTACTTTGTAAAACTTTTCTTTAAAACTACCAGACTTAACTTAAAAACCACTCAGATAGACTAATCTGAAATAGCCCTTAGGGCTATCTGTAATACACCAGTGACACGTTACCAAGTAACCTCCATGCACTATGCGCTGTGTCATAGAACCCACTCTGTAAAGGTCAGCATATCATAAGTTAACTTGGCTACCATAGAGTCACAGAAATCAAACCTGGTCTTCTCTATTGGCCTCTCTATGGATCACAGGAATCAAACCTGGTCTTTCCTCCGCACTGGTCTTGGGTCAAAGGAAGTAATCCCTGTCTTCCCTCACAGTTATAATTCACTGGGTTTTCGAAACACAACAGTTATTAAGCCTGGTTTGACTCATTTCTCATCATGAAACTGCAAACAGGATACATGCATAGACAAGGGATAAAACATACTATAGGCAAAGCACATACTAAACCACAAGCACACTATCTGACTGTATCTGTAATACATATCTCTTTAATTTACATCATGTCCACACTAACTATACATAAGCATACTGAAGCCATAACTCTGTTGCTTCTCACTTCCCAGCTACTCTGACCCTGCAAAAACTGGGATTAAGGGAAAGGGATGAGCTATAAAGCCCAGTGAGTAGAAACACTAAAAACAGTTCATTCATACGCATTTTATATGAAAATGCATCACAACTCAACTAGTCCATATCTTGGATTAGACATGACCTCAAAACTCCCTCAACGGGCTATTGATGTCGCCTTGGTCCAATCCTCATAAACAATGAAAATGCAATGCACCATATTCGTGATTCTAATGCAATCACCCTAAGATATATCATGGCATCCATGATGCATGAACTATGCTAACAAGCATTCTGTTACTTTAATATAAAATATTAATCACTATATAAACGAGGGTTTATCCTATTCCAGAACTCTCTCTGTTTTGCCCCTTTAAGGCCTCTCACCTTTTTCTTTTTAGCGTTCCCCCACTTTGCCCCTTTCCAGGTAGCTGTACTCCAGGTGGAGGGTTCATTCTCTCCTATCCTAGAATCTTTAATCTGAGCATCTTCTAAAGTCTCTTCCTCCAAATTCACTTGTACACCGACATCCCTTCTTTGCACATCTCTTTCTATCTCTCTCCTGTTTCCTAGGTCCATACCCCCTCTATTTTCATCAAAAGATTCTTCAGACGGCTCTGAATCCACAGAGTGATCCTGAAGAACAACACAAAGAACAAACATTAGCACACATATAGCTCATATGAAAAACACATGAACCTACAAGATATACATGCATACATAGCATAACAATAAGGCACATGCCTATATTCATGGCATTTCACATCAGCATGCAAAAACAACTTCCTCTCTTAGTGGACATGATTATACTTATTGTGCTTTGCCTTCCTATGACTCTAGACCAACCTCTTTCCGATGTGGGATATCTCTAATCCTTGAACAAAAATGCTCAACACACCGTACTTAAGAGGCCCTATGCTCTGATACCATCTGTAACAGCCCGAAAACCGGTACCCTCTTTGTAACGGCCCAAACTGTTCGGCACTAGGATCCAGATCGACTTAAGGCCGCCTAGACCCGTAGTAAGCCTATCCTGAACTCTGTGTACCTGTTAAAATCCCATACATGATCCGACTGGACTATTACTTTGTAAAACTTTTCTTTAAAACTACCAGACTTAACTTAAAAACCACTCAGATAGACTAATCTGAAATAGCCCTTAGGGCTATCTGTAATACACCAGTGACACGTTACCAAGTAACCTCCATGCACTATGCGCTGTGTCATAGAACCCACTCTGTAAAGGTCAGCATATCATAAGTTAACTTGGCTACCATAGAGTCACAGAAATCAAACCTGGTCTTCTCTATTGGCCTCTCTATGGATCACAGGAATCAAACCTGGTCTTTCCTCCGCACTGGTCTTGGGTCAAAGGAAGTAATCCCTGTCTTCCCTCACAGTTATAATTCACTGGGTTTTCGAAACACAACAGTTATTAAGCCTGGTTTGACTCATTTCTCATCATGAAACTGCAAACAGGATACATGCATAGACAAGGGATAAAACATACTATAGGCAAAGCACATACTAAACCACAAGCACACTATCTGACTGTATCTGTAATACATATCTCTTTAATTTACATCATGTCCACACTAACTATACATAAGCATACTGAAGCCATAACTCTGTTGCTTCTCACTTCCCAGCTACTCTGACCCTGCAAAAACTGGGATTAAGGGAAAGGGATGAGCTATAAAGCCCAGTGAGTAGAAACACTAAAAACAGTTCATTCATACGCATTTTATATGAAAATGCATCACAACTCAACTAGTCCATATCTTGGATTAGACATGACCTCAAAACTCCCTCGACGGGCTATTGATGTCGCCTTGGTCCAATCCTCATAAACAATGAAAATGCAATGCACCATATTCGTGATTCTAATGCAATCACCCTAAGATATATCATGGCATCCATGATGCATGAACTATGCTAACAAGCATTCTGTTACTTTAATATAAAATATTAAGTTTAGTTCTACTCACCTCTGCTCCTCTGGCAGAAACTGACTGACTCTGCAACTGCTAATCCTGATGACCTCCCTGAACTGTCGGGTCCAATCCTGAATTACATGGACTCGAATGAGGTGTCACACATAGTCTTAACCAATCCCAACAATCCCCTATAATCCCCTCTGACCCTCTGAAAACAATCACATAAAGCATGCAAAAGAAAGCTGGACAGAACACATTCGGCGGCAGGTTCGGCGGCCGAATGTCCTGAACAGAGCCGAAACTCAAGTACCTTCGGCGGCCGAATCTCCTCTTTCGGCGGCCGAACCCTTTCGGGGGCTCCTTTCGGAGGCCGAAACCCATAGAGCCGAACCTCAAGGCACTCAGGGGCAAGCTGTGGCAGCCTAAGCCACCATGCAAGGGGTTCGGCGGCCGAACCCTTCTTCGGCTGCCGAACCTGAGTTCTTCAAGAACTCAGCTTCGTGCACAACCTCTCCTACCAAACACAAGTCCACTCCAACATGCATAACTCAACTCTCAACTCACATATACACTGGTATATGCTCTACGGGGTCCAAAACTACCTATCAACCCCAACAATCAACATCCATAACACATAATCATGCATAAACCATTAAAACATCACAACGAAACCTTGAAACATAACTCTACCCTAACCTCGTAAACAACTATTAGAAATCATTAAAACAAGTATAAATACTTCCCTTACCTCCTGAAATCAGAAAAGGAACAACCAAACTCAGCAACTCCTCCTCCAAAGCTTCAAACCCTCACAACTCTTCTTTTCTCTCAAAACCGTTCAAAACCTTTTGCAAATGATCAACCCTCTGCATAAGCTGATTAAAAGCTTGCAGATGAGTCAGGAGAAACGTGGCCTAACCTCTGGTCATGATCTGGAGGTGAACACCTGGCCAAATCACGGACTGAGGAGTGTGCACAGCGTAACCGACCATCCCAGTTTCGACTGCCGAAACTGCATGCAAAACCATGCCACTTTCGGGGGCCGAACTTAACATTCGGGGGCCGAACATTGGGCACTTTCGGCGGCCGAATTTCACATTCGGGGGCCGAACATGACAGAAACTCCTTTGGCCATTTCTCCCCTAAAACTCAGCTATTTCCTAAGCAAACCGTTAAAATACGTTAAAACATTTTAGAAACACCTTCACTCTACCCTCAGGAAACCTCTGACATCTTTGAATCCCACCGAACGGTAAGAATTCCGATGCCGGGTTTAGCCGGGTATTACATGAAATGGATTGGGCTTTGTGCCCCCCACCCCCGGGGAAAACATGGGTCCGAGCTGGGAGCTCGTCCTTCTCGAGAATGTGTGAGCCTGGATTTTTTTTATGCTGATTTAAATCAAGGCTGTAGATTTGTTCGCATAATCACTCCTATCTGAGTCTACATTGCCTTTCTTTTGTTGTTTAGGCTTTTTCTAGGCTGGTTTCTTCTTTCTTTTAGTTTTCTAAGCACGGTTCTCATTAGCCTTTGTATTATTTCGTGAATGAGATTCAGGCTTTTGGGCCTTACTGTTGCTTCATTATCTCAGCCGATTTTGCGGTGTCGGGGCCACTTTGGGAGCCCGGTCACCTACCTCACTGGGGTCTTAAACAAGATTCAGGCTCTTTGGCCTTACTGTCGCTTCGTTATCTCAGCCGGTTTTGTGTTGCCGGGGCCACTTTGGGAGCCTGGTCACCTACCTCAATGAGGTCTTGAACCGGATTCAGGCTCTTTGGCCTTACTGTCGCTTCATCATCTCAGCTGGTTTTATGGTGCTGGGGCCACTTTGGGATCCCGGTCACCTACCTCACTGATGTCTTGAACCGAATTCAGGCTCTTTGGCCTTACTGTCGCTTCGTCATCTCAGCCGGTTTTATGGTGCCGGGGCCACTTTGGGAGCCCGGTCACCTACCTCACTGAGGTCTTTCCTTTTTTCTTTTTAATGTTTGTTCTGTTTTTCTTTTTTAAGAGAAAACAAGGCGAGCCATAAAATAACATTTTCTTTTGATTTGAATTGCTTGGTCTATTTACATCGTTTTAGAATACAAGCGTTTGTATTTCTATCATCTATGTATTTTTAGGGAAAGTACATCTTTAGGTGTTGAATGTTCCACACGTGAGGCTCTAGATTTCCTTGCATGTCTTCAATTCGATACACGCCTGGTTTCACCACTTTGGTTATTCTGAAAGGGCCCTCCCAAGTGGGTGCCAGCTTTCCCACTGCGGCTCTTTTCCCGGTGGCTTCCAGCCTTCTTAGTGCCAGGTCTCCTACTTTCAAGCTCATTTCTCTGACTTTTTGGTTGTAGTAATGAGCTGCTCTTTGTTGATAAGCGGCGGTGCAAAGTTGGGCCTCTTCTCGGACTTCTTCTAGAGCATCCAAGTTGCTCCTTAATTTATCACCATTGGTGTCTTCATTATTGAATTGGACTCGATGAGTGGGGACCTGCAGCTTGACGGGTACCACAGCTTCAGTTCCAAACGCCAGTGCGAACAGTGTTTCCTTTGTTGGTGTTCTAGAGGCAGTTCGGAATGCCCATAGGATGCTATTGAGCTTGTCTGCCCAATTCTTGTTCGCTCCGTCCAGTCGTTTCTTTAACCCCTGGAGGATTGCCCTGTTTGTGACCTTTGTTTGGCCATTGGTTTGAGGGTGGGCCACTGAAGAAAATTTGTGCCATATGCCCATATTTCTTGTGAATTCCTTGAAGGCTTTGTAGTCGAATTGCTTGCCATTGTCTTATATGAGCACCCTCGGTACCTCAAACCTGTAGATGATGTTGCCCCAGACGAAATCTAGCATTTTTCTTACTGTGATAGTGGGAACTGCCTCTGCCTCTGGCCATTTTGAAAAGTATTCCACGGCCACTATTACGAACTTCTTTTGCCCCGTAGTCTTGGAAAAAGGTCCCAGGATATCTATGCCCCATTGTGAGAACGACCACATGCTGGATATGCTGGACTGTGGAGTGGTTGGAATGTTGATTGCGTTAGCAAACCTCTGGGACACATTGCATTTTCTGACAAATTCTTCCATCTCCTTTTTAATCGTGGGCCAGTAATATTCTTGTCTGAAAATTTTATTCGCTAGGGTTCCTGCCCCTTCGTGAGCTCTACAGATTCCTTGGTGAATCTCTTCCATGACCCTAGTTGCTTCCTCCGGGCCTACACATCGAAGCCATGGGCTGGACTTCCCTCTCCTGTATAGGATTCCTCTTACTACTTGGTAATTGGCAGCTCGGGCTACAATTTTTCTTGCTGCAGCTTTATCTTCTTGGAGCTTTCCCTTTTCTAGATATTCCAGGTAAGGAGCCATCCAGTTCTCTCCTTCCCCGATTTCCATTATCATAGCGGGTTTCCCGTAAGTAGGCGCGTTCATATGTTGTATGTATACTTCATCTGGGAGTTGTTCTAATTCTTCTTTAGACAAACGGCTAAGTAGGTTTGCTTCCTCATTTTCTTCTCTGGGTATTCTTTGATACCACACTTTAACTCCTTGTTTGCTGAGCTCGACTTCTATACTTTTTACCTTTGTCAGGTACTTTTTCATGGTGGGATCTCTTGCTTGGTATGCCCCAGTCACCTGGCTGATTACTAGCTGGGAGTCGCTATTTATTGCTAGGTCGGTTACCCCTATTTCCATTGCTATCAGCATTCCGTTTATCAGGGCTTCGTATTCTGCCACGTTGTTGGAGGCGTTAAACTCTAACCGTAGGGCATAACAAATTTTGAATCCTTCAGGTCCCTTCAGTATTATCCCTGCACCACTGCCCCCAGCACCGGATGCTCCGTCCACATACATTTTCCATGTGAAATCTTGTCGGGGCTCTATACTTCTTTCTTTCATTATTTTGGGCATTTCTTCGTTGGATTCCGCTTGCTCTTTGTTGAAAGAGCATTCTGCTATGAAATCAGCGAGGGCTTGAGCCTTAATGGTTGTTCGAGGTCGGTATTGTAGGCAATATGGACTAATCTCAACAGACCAGGCCAGCATCCGTCTTGATGTTTCTGGTCTGTGGAGAATCTTCTTTAAGGGTTGATCTGTCATTACAACTCCTTGATGGCTTTCGAGGTATACTCTGAATTTTCTTACTGTTAGCAACAAGGCGTATGTCAATTTCTCTATATTCAAATATCTGACTTCAGCATCCCTGAGCACCTTGCTAACATAAAATATTGGCTTCTGCTCTCCCCCTTCTTCTCTAACTAACACAGCACTGATGGCTTGTTTCGAGGCTGACAAATAGATCAAGAGTTCTTCCCCGGCCAATGGACTACTGAGTATATGCTATGAACTAAGGTAACATTTGAGCTCCTTGAAAGCTTCTCGGCAGTCCTCGGTCCACTCAAAGTTGGAAAATTTTCTTAGTTTCTTGAAGAATGGTAGACACCTCTCCGCAAATTTTGACATGAAAAGGTTAAGTGCTACCACCCTCCCTGCGAGTCTCTGTACGTCTCTCATGCAGGTCGGTTCAGGCATTTTGAGTATGGCCTCCACCTTTTCCGAGTTTGGCTCGATTCCCTTTCTACTGACCATGTATCCAAAAAATTTTCCACCTCTGATGAAAAAGGCACACTTCTTCGGGTTTAGCCTCATCCTGTACTGCTCCAGCACCTCGAATACTTCCTTGAGATCTGCTAAGTGCTGTTCGAAGATCCGACTCTTCACCACTATGTCATCCACGTACACTTCTACGTTTCTTCCTATTTGATTTTTGAGAATTTTGTTCATTAGTCTCTGGTATGTTGCTCCTGCGATTTTTAGTCCGAACGGCATGACCTTATAACAATAGGTCCTGTCCTCCGTTATGAACGAAGTCTTCTCCTCATCTGTTTTGTCCATGGGGATTTGGTGATAACCAGACATAGCATCCAGGGATGACATATAATCAAAACCAGCCGTGGAATCGATCATTTTATTAATATCGGGGAGGGGATAACAGTCTTTGGAGCATGCCCGATTCAGATCAGTGAAATCTATACACATTCTGTACTTGCCATTGGCCTTTTTTACTAGTACAGGATTTGCTAACCATTGTGGGTACATGAATTCCCTAATGAACCCTGCGTCTTCAAGCTTTTGTACCTCCTCCTGGGTGGCTTGTTGTTTTTCTTTCCCCATTACTCTCTTCTTTTGTTTCACTGGTTTGGCTTCTGGGAAGACGTTCAGCTTGTGGGTCATTACTTCAGGGTCTATCCCGGGCATGTCAGATGGCTTCCAAGCGAAGCTTGAGGAGTGATCTCGGATCAGAGCCATTGCTTCTAGCTTTTGTTCTTTAGTCAGGTTGGTGTTGATATTGAAGACCTTATCTATTTCTGCTTCTGATAAGGGGAAGGTTTCCAGCTCTTCCACGGGTTCTTTCCTGGCCTCTTTTTTCTTGTCCCTGACTTCCATGACCTCCGAGTCGCATTCCTCGTCAGTCTGGTTTGGTTTTGCCACCGTGGCCATGTACACCGCCCTTGCTTCTTCTTGCCGACCTCGAACTATTCCCACTCCTGCCTCTATAAGGAACTTTATAGTCAAATACCTGGTGCTGGTGATTGCCTCAAAGTAGTACAGCATAGGTCTTCCCAGTATTGCATTGTAGCTTAAGGGGAGCTTTACTACTAAAAACACAGCGTAGTGGGTTCGGGACTGAGGCGGTTCTCCTAGAGTCAACGCCACCTTTACTTTCCCATCCACAGCTACCAGGGCTCCTCCAATTCCTTTTAT